>NC_055969.1:1674306-1976806 GCF_018492685.1 Alosa sapidissima | reverse complement strand
CAATACGGCTGTTAAGCAATTTGAATCCTATGGCAGGTGTTCGGGCCACCTGGATCAACTGCCAGTGTCAGGCTTTAAGCATACAAACTGGCCCTATTAAGACTACACATCCTGTTCAACTGCTTCCTCTGCCAAAAACTGTTTCAAAATAAAAGTCCTCACTACAATATTTCACTGTTAAACAATTTAACCCTTTAAACTACTGAACTTTTTAACTGTTCAGCCATTGTAACTGTTACTTGTCATCAACTATGACTCTTACCCACTGTAGCTAGTTAGCATGGTTAGCATAGCTAACATGTTAGCATTGCTAACATTGCTAGCATTGTTAACATTTTTTGCAAAACTGCTAAAAATTATTAGCTAAGTTAGCTAAGTAACATGGTTAGCATAGTTAGCATGCTAGTTAGCATAGTTAGCATAACTACTAAAAAATGATTAGCTAGGTTAGCTAAGTTACAAGTTTAGCATAGTTAACATTGTTAGCATGCTATTTTTGCATTTTCATGCACTATATTTCCTTCAGGAAATGCTTTTCTAGTTATTAAATTCTAACACAGGGTGCGTTCGAAACGGGTAAAACTGCTACCTTTTAAGATATCTAACTGGGGAGCGAGGCAGCGAGTGCGGTTCCAAACCGAAAAAAATAATTTTGCTGCCTTCTAAGATATCTTAGATTTCATAAATAACGGTCATTTTTGAAGTCAGCATCGATGCTCACTTCATGCTCCCTACTACCCATAATCCTCCGCGGCCGGCTGTGAATTTGTCAAATTAAAAGAATAAAGATGGCTGACCAGGTCGAGAAGTCCGACTTTGTGTACAAATGTAAGTATTTTTTTGGACTTTTCTTACATTTTATCACTTCTATCTCTATAAAGTTACCGAGAAATACACAAGATACTATCAGAAAATATCGCTATTGTATCCAGCAAAGTTGGTTATACATGCGAATTTTACAATTGTTAGCCAGCTAGCTAACATTATAACAGGAATTAACGTAACCGCAACGGTAACAATGTCCGTGGAAGCAACACAGTAACATTAATAGAACTTAGAGTTAACGTTAACGTTTGATCTTTGGCAGTTTCATGATGCCAATGTTTGAATTCACAATTGAGCTAACTCGTTTCCAGATATGATAATCTGAATCCAAAGCTGCTAGCTCAATCTAGTAGTAAACAGTAAACTTGTTGATTAACGTTACGATAATAAGAGTAGGCAAACCACTCTTTACTTTAACATAATTTCTCACATCACGTTAGCATCAACAGGTTGCTGCCACCGCTGCCTAGGCTCGACAAACAAAGCATTATGTTACCAAAATAGTTACCTGATTAAGACCATCAAGCTATCTTGTAGTGAGAAAATAATTAACTAAAGTGTTTGACGGTTATTTCCCCGTAGGGACATCCGATGACACTGCCAGGTTCATCCAGGCAAGGGGGGAGGCAGATCGGCTCTTCACAGGCCAGAGGAACAGTGCCATGGATGGCTGGAAGTAAGTTTTAGTTAACTGTTAGAGGGATGCTTTAAAAACAAGTGAGTATAGTATTTAGCTCTGATTCAATTTACTGTTTGTGTAGACAGGTCCTCAGGTCTGTTGGCCTGGAGGAGAAGGTGACCCCACAACAGGCCCGTAAAAAGTGGGACAACCTTAAAAAAAAATACAAGGTATGACCAGACCATTGTCCCAACAGTAAAATGTTTGTTTCAATGTAGGCTAATTTATGAACCAATAGATCATTAAGTAAAATAAAAGTGTAGGATAAAATTATTTCAAAATATAGCTGCAAGCAGCAATGAGGGGGCCAAGCAGGTAGTTCAGCAGGCCAGATTTGCCATGTAAGTCAATGCTGTTGCATCAGACATATAGCCTTAAGCAGTCACAGAAAGTTCCATGCCAAACAACTCAAGATTGGCTGAGTTACAAGGTCAAGTTTTACATCAAAACATAACTGATTTTGTGGAGCTGAACCAGGGCTGAGTGTCGCCGCCCCCTCCCCCAGCCAGCCCACCGCCACAACCGCCCCCTGCCCATCCCACCCGCCCCACTCTTGCACGCACGCATTAGAATGAACTGGATGGAACTTGCTGTCATCAGTTTCTCATCAAAAATAAAAGATTGACTGAGATATGATCACACTTGCTGTGATTTAAACATAGTGGTCAAAAATTAACGTCATTGGGTGTGTTGAACTCAGCTTGGCCCAAGGATTCCAATGATACCTCATTTTGCCATTCGGGTCAACAGGTCAAAAGTTACGTCCGTGAACACAAGTCCAACTTTGGCCTGTTGGTGGCGCTAGAGCGCTTGAGGTGCCGGCATGAAACTTGGTGAAATGAATTATTGGACTGTCCCCAATTAGTGTGCAAAATTTTATAACTTTTTACCAGACGGTTCTATGGGCTGCCATTGACTTCCATTGCAAAATAATGCGCATCAGCAACTACTGGCCAAAATGCATTTTTGTCAATTACGGTGCCCCTTAGAGGTCAAATGTCACCAAATTTCTTGAGCGTCCTCCCGATGGGGTCTGAGGTACATGTACTAAATATGGTTTTGATATATGAAATCACTTCCTGTTTGGCGGCTTTGCCGCAAATTTCGATTGGCTGGTATAGGTCAATGCTTCTGTCAATTGTTCCAGAAAGCAATGCACTCATCAGGCATGGTCTGAAGATGGTCTCTGCCAATTTTGGTGAAGAACAGATGAAATTTGTGACCTGCGAAAACTTGTACGTGTTTTTGATTAAATCCAATATGGCGGCCGAATCAATTACGATGACATCACAAGTTGGTTTGGGTCGGCCTAAGGACCTCCAACAGTATTACCAGACACCACTAGTGCGTTTTAATTCTAAGCACAACTGCAGCTACAGGCCAAAAAGCATGTTTCTTAATTACAGCGCCCCCTAGAGGTCAAAGGTCACCACATTTCTTAAGTGTTCTCCTGATGGGGTCATAAGTCTACCTACCAAGTTTGGTTTTGATAACTGCAAGGGTTGCTGAGATATGAGCTCACTTCCTGTTTGGCGGCTTCGCCGCAAATTTCGATAGGCTGTTATGGGAGAACGGTAATAGTTCCGAAGACGAAAAGCACGAGCTGAATGAGGCTTGGTCTGAGGATGATCTGTGTCAAATTTGGTGGGAATCAGAGAAAATATGTGACCCCTGATACATTTTAAGTGTTTTTGATGAAATCCAAAATGGCGGAAAATCCATCATGGCGGAAAATGACGTCATAGGGTGCGTTGAACTCGGCTTGGTCCAAGGATTCCAACGATACTTCATTTTTGATAATCAGCCATACGGGTCAAAAGTTACGTGCATGAACGCACGTCCAATTTTGACCTATTGGTGGCGCTAGAGTGCTTGAGGTGCCATCATGAAACTTGGTGACATTAATCATGGGACTGTCCCTAATCAGTGTGCCAAATTTCACAACTTTTCACCAGACGGTTCTATGGGCTGCCATTGACTTCCATTGGCGGAAGCGTAATAATAAATATAGCTGCAAGCAGCAATGAGGGGGCCAAGCAGTGAGATCAGCAGGCCAGATTTGCCATGTAAGTCAATGCCGTTGCATCAGACATATAGCCTTAAGCAGTCACAGCAAGTTCCATGCCATACAACCCAAGATTGGCTGAGTTACAAGGTCAAGTTTCACATCAAAACATAACTGATTTTGTGGGGCTGAACCAGGGCTGAGTGTCGCCGCCCCCTCCCCCAGCCAGCCCACCGCCACAACCGCCCCTGCCCATCCCGCCCCACCCTTGCACGCACGCATTAGAATTAACTGGATGGAACTCGCTGTCATCAGTTTCACATCAAAAATAAAAGATTGACTGAGATATGATCACACTTGCCGTGATTTAAACATAGAGGTCAACAATTGACGTCATAGGGTGTGTTGAACTCGGCTTGGCCCAAGGATTCCAATGATACCTCATTTTGCCATTCGGGTCAACAGGTCAAAAGTTACGTCCGTAAACACAAGTCCAACTTTGGCCTGTTGGTGGCGCTAGAGCGCTTGAGGTGCTGGCATGAAACTTGGTGAAATGAATTATTGGACTGTCCCCAATTAGTGTGCAAAATTGTATAACTTTTTACCAGACGGTTCTATGGGCTGCCATTGACTTCCATTGCAAAATAATGTGCATCAGCAACTACTGGCCAAAATGCATTTTTGTCAATTACGGTGCCCCCTAGAGGTCAAATGTCACCAAATTTCTTGAGCGTCCTCCCGATGGGGTCTGAGGTACATGTACTAAATTTGGTTTTGATACATGAAAGCGTTCCTGAGATATGAAATCACTTCCTGTTTGGCGGCTTCGCCGCATATTTTGATTGGCTGGTACAGGCCAAAGCTTCTGTCAATTGTTCCAGAAAGCAATGCACTCATCAGGCATGGTCTGAAGATGGTATCTGCCAATTTTGGTGAGGAACAGATGAAATTTGTGACCTGCCAAAACTTTTTTGTGTTTTTGATTTAATCCAATATGGCGGCCGAATCAATTACGATGACATCACAAGTTGGCTTGGGTCGGCCTAAGGACCTTCAACAGTAGTACCAGACACCACTAATGGGTTTTAATTCTAAGCACAACTGCTGCTACAGGCCAAAAGGCATGTTTCTTAATTACAGCGCCCCCTAGAGGTCAAAGGTCACCAGATTTCTTGAGCATCCCCCTGATTGGGTCCTGAGTCCATGGACTAAGTTTGGTTATGATAGATGAATGGGTTGCTGAGATATGAGCTCACTTCCTGTTTGGCGGCTTCGCCGCAAATTTCGATTGGCTGTTACGCGCGAACGGTTTTAGTTCTGAAGACGAAAAGGAATAACTTTTGTGCGGCTTGGTCTGAAGAGCATGTGTGTCAAGTTTGGTGACGATCGGACAAAATTTGTGACCTGTGAAGTTTTAGTTTCACTTTCACTAAAATCCAATATGGCGGAAAATCCATCATGGCGGAAAATGACGTCATAGGGTGCATTGAACTCGGCTTGGTCCAAGGATTCCATCGATACCTCATTTTTGACAATCGGCCATACAGGTCAAAAGTTACGTGCATGAACGCACGTCCAACTTTGGCCTATTGGTGGCGCTAGAGTGCTCTAGGTGCCATCATGAAACTTGGTGACATTAATCATGGGACTGTCCCTAATCAGTGTGCCAAATTTCAAAACTTTTCACCAGACGGTTCTATGGGCTGCCATAGACTTCCATGGCGGAATAATAATAAATATAACCGCAAGCGGTGATTTACGGGGTCCGAGCAAAACGAACATGAGGTAGCATAGCTTTTTAGTTTTACATATGCTTTGATTGTTTGGGCCCAATTGTTCAAAAGAAACGTGATTGGATTTCGGTTATCGGATTTCAGTTACCGGATTTCGGCTATCGGATTGGATCAAATCTTGAAAATGGCTTGTTCAAAGGGAAACAAGGATCCTGAAATTGGATTAGATCACATAATCTATTCTTGGTTTTGATCTGGATAAAACCTTCACTTTGTGTTGTTCAAAACTTTTGAGTTGGATTGGAATAAATTTGATGCATAAAATTAGGATTACCCTGTGCTGTAACGTTATAGTGTGCTAACCTCCACAACCTAATAGTATTCTAACAATACCCTATTCTAGTGTGCTAACCTCCACAACCCAACAGTATTCTAACAGTAGTATTCTAGTGCGCTAATCTCCACAACTCAATAGTATTCTAACAATACTCTATTCTACAGGACTATGCATTTGTCATGGATAAGATGAAGCGTCTGTTAATGGAAGGCAGTGTTTCCCACAGAATGGAATTGTATTTGTGGTGGTAGGTGAAGGGGGGTGGGGGTGGGTTCTGTGTTGGAGTCAATAAGATGAACAACCTATAATTATGCAGTTATACTTGCCTTGCACGACAAGTCCTGTCAAGTAGCTGTAACGTTATAGTGTGCTAACCTCCACAACCCAACAGTATTCTTAACAGTATTCTATTCTAGTATGCTAACCTCCACAACCCAGCTGAAGGAACTGTAGGGGGCGATGTGGGTCGAGGTAGAGTGAGTGTGTGGCGAGCAGGCAGAGCCTCGGTCAGAAGGCTCAATGGTATGAAGTGATGACACGGAGATGGCAGGTTTCGGTGCAACACAAGTGAACTTTATTTGAGTTTCAATTCATCTGTTCTTTTGTTCTTTACTTGTATGTGTGCTGCATCAAAGAGCAAACAGAAAATGGAGTAATCAGTGAAATGGGGTAAATCAGTACAGATCCCAACTCACAAACAAACCAATTGACATTTGAACAATAAACTGAAATCATATGGCTATATAAGGTACAACTAAACAATACTTGACATCCCAAGTCAACCAACATCACCTAATCATCTCTCACATGGGACTCCAACACACCAAACCAACAAACAAAGACCTTAACTATACACATGATGGCAGAGCTACTCTACAAACTGATAAACATCACAAAAGTCATAGTGAGGGTCATTAAAGTGATGACTTACGTTAACTCAAAGACGCACACAAAGCAGGACACACTGGAGTGCTGAGTTGAGATGAACAAAAGAGTGAACTGAGGGCGAGCAAACAATTTATCCTGGTCTGAGCCCCTGCTCCGGAGCTACAGGGTTTCCCAGGAGGTAAACTGGGTGTGGTTTGGTGACAGCCAAACAATCCAGCAATTTCTCCACAGCACCTCCTTACACTGACAGACTTTGGAAAGATTTGCAAAGATTTGGAAAAGATTTTTGAAAGACTACAGTCTCAGACCCTCTCACATCTAAAGACAAGTAGTAGAGTTTTAAGTCACAGACTATGATTTTGCAATGACTAGGGATCTTGCAGGGTCACTATTTACAAGACTGCAACACGATTCCTTTAAATTATTACCCATCATGCAATAGATAAACAGGAACTGAAAATGATAGCCTACTAAACTCAAAGTCGTATTTTCGTGTTTCTGCAGCATTGTTTCATGCGTGACATCCCTAACCGATATAGAGTTGTTCTGTCAAGTGGAAGAGCCGACTAAATATGTATAAGAAATGACAAATATTATAAGAATAACAAATAATTATAGGCTACAGCTGTGTCGGAGTCAATAAGAAAAACAGCCTATAATTATACAGTTACACTACAAGTCCATATTGACAAGTAGCTGTAATGTAATAGTGTGTTAACCTACACAACCCAACAGCATTCTATTGTAGTATGCTAACATCCACAACCCAACAGTATTCTAACACTAATGCTTCAAGTGGGATTTGAACTCGTAACCTAAGGATCACCAGTACAAGGCATTATCTCACTGAGCCACTGTCAATTCTACATGTTGGCCAGTCACATTCACATGGTGAAAATGTGTATTGGTAAACACACAACAAGAAAAACTCTAAGCATACATTTGACAATAAAATGAAGGGCTTTCCTAAAAGAGTACACCTGAAAACTTTTTGAAATTCTGGGGCAATAAGACATTTGTAGAGAAGAATACTAATGGATGAAATATAAATATGATAGACTTTATGATGAAGGAAAAATAGTAAACAAAGAAGTTCCCCTGAATGTCATAGAGTGTCTCGGCATTGTGATTCTTGACAACTGATGAGTGTGAATGTTGATTGGCTGATGTCATTCAGGTGCTGTTCAATGGTGTGAATCTTCAATAACCAATAGCATGTGCAGCTTGATCCTGAAGTTCTAATGGGGATTCGAACACTCAACCTAAGAAACACCAGTACAAGGCATTATCCCACTGAGCCACTAACAATCATACACATTGGGCAGTCACATTCAAATGGTGAAAATGTGTGTTGGTAAACACACAAGAAAAACTCCAAGCATACATTTGACAATAAAATGAAGGGCTTTCCTAAAAGAGTACACCTGAAATCTTTTTGAAATTCTGGGGCAATTAGACATTTGTAGAGAAGAACACTAATGGATGAAATATAAATATGATAGACTTAATGATGAAGGAAAAATAGTGAACAAAGAAGTTCCCCTAAATGTCAGAGTGTCTCGGCATTCTGATTCTTGGCAACTAATGACTGTGTATGTTGATTGCCTGATTTCATTCAGGTGCTGTTCAATGGTGTGAATCTTCAATAACCAATAGTATTCGAGCTAGAGCCTAAAGCACTACCAGGGATTCGAACTCTCAACCTAACAAACATCAGCACTAGGCATTATCCCACTGAGCCACTGACAATCCTACATATTTGGCAGTCACATTCACATGGTGAAAATGTGTATTGGTAAACACACAACAAGAAAAACTCTAAGCATACATTTGACAATAAAATGAAGGGCTTTCCTAAAAGAGTACACCTGAAAACTTTTTGAAATTCTGGGGCAATAAGACATTTGTAGAGAAGAATACTAATGGATGAAATATAAATATGATAGACTTTATGATGAAGGAAAAATAGTAAACAAAGAAGTTCCCCTGAATGTCATAGAGTGTCTCGGCATTGTGATTCTTGACAACTGATGAGTGTGAATGTTGATTGGCTGATGTCATTCAGGTGCTGTTCAATGGTGTGAATCTTCAATAACCAATAGCATGTGCAGCTTGATCCTGAAGTTCTAATGGGGATTCGAACACTCAACCTAAGAAACACCAGTACAAGGCATTATCCCACTGAGCCACTAACAATCATACACATTGGGCAGTCACATTCAAATGGTGAAAATGTGTGTTGGTAAACACACAAGAAAAACTCCAAGCATACATTTGACAATAAAATGAAGGGCTTTCCTAAAAGAGTACACCTGAAATCTTTTTGAAATTCTGGGGCAATTAGACATTTGTAGAGAAGAACACTAATGGATGAAATATAAATATGATAGACTTAATGATGAAGGAAAAATAGTGAACAAAGAAGTTCCCCTAAATGTCAGAGTGTCTCGGCATTCTGATTCTTGGCAACTAATGACTGTGTATGTTGATTGCCTGATTTCATTCAGGTGCTGTTCAATGGTGTGAATCTTCAATAACCAATAGTATTCGAGCTAGAGCCTAAAGCACTACCAGGGATTCGAACTCTCAACCTAACAAACATCAGCACTAGGCATTATCCCACTGAGCCACTGACAATCCTACATATTTGGCAGTCACATTCACATGGTGAAAAGGTGTGTTGGCAAACACACAACATCAAGAAAATTCCTAGCATACATTTGACAATAGAATTAAGGGCTTTATAAAAAAGAGTACAGATCTGAAAATGTGCACTGTTAATGGTATCCACATAATGATGGTTGTATGGTTGTTCACCAAGGAAAAAAAATTACTCATATAGGAATATAGGTGATATAGGAGAAATGGGCTGAGTGGTCGAACTTTATTGGTCTATATCTCTGAAATGGAAAAACATATCCAAATTATTTTGATAACTTTTGTGAGGCTTTGTCTAAACATTGTCTGTGAGAATTTTGGTGAAGATTTGATAATTTTTGAAGTATGTGAAACTTTTTATGATGTTTGGCTTTTCTCTGAAATTGTGGCAAAAGTAAACATTTTTAGAGCATAAGACCAGGGTGAAAAAGATGCATCTGAATGTAGAGATTAATATCATGAAAGAATTTTGAGTCTAGGTCAATCTGGTAAGGAGAAATAAGCATTTTTGACAAGAGCGCCACCTTTGGGTGCAGTACCCCAAATTTTGGGTTATGGGTAGTGGGGGGTACTGGTAACAATACTTGAAAATGTTTAGTTTCTAGGACTTACGGTTTATAGGAATATAGGTGATCTAGGAAAAATGGCCTAAGTGGTCTAACTTTATTAGCCTATATCTCTGAAATGGAACAAAATATCAAAATTCTGATCTATAACTTTTGTGAGGCTTGGTCTAAACATTGTCTGTGAGAATTTTGGTGAAGATTTGATTATTTTTGAAGAGTGTGAAACTTTTTATAATGTTTGGCTTTTCCATGAAATTGTGTCAAAAATAAACATTTTTAGACCATAAGACCAGGGCCAAAAAGATGCATCTGAGTTTAGAGATTAATATTATGAAAGAATTTTGAGTCTAGGTCAATCTGGTAAGGAGAAATTAGCATAATTAACTTTTTTTTCCAACAGCGCCACCTTTGGGTGCAGTACCCCAAATTTTGGGTTATGGGCAGAGGGGGGTACTGGTAACCATACCTGAAAATTTGAAGAGTTTTGGAGTTACGGTTTAGGCAGCAGTATGACTTTTACAGAATTTTGGCCAAAAATGAACGGTACAGAAACAATAGGGGTCCTGCAGCTACGCTGCTCGGACCCCTAATAATAGGGAAGAAAACATAGAAACACAATGAGGTCCTCGCAGCTTCGCTGCTTGGCCCCCAATAAGAAAAGGTAGAAACACAATGGGTGCCTTCGCAGCTTCGCTGCTTGGCCCCCAATTAGTTAAGACTACTACACGGCCATCTGTGATTCTGTTACAGGTTACAGTAAATTATGTTACTGGTAGTTAGAAAACTGTTGTCCATTCTTCTATTGCTAATTACATACTCATTTATCTGTAGGAAATGAAAAACCCCCCAACAGGAACAGGGACAGATGCTGGGGAGGACACAGCAGCCTCGTGGCCATGGTTCTGTGCCATGGATGAGATTCTGGGGCAGAGGCACTCTATCTCCCCACCAGTGATCCGTGCCTCCATGTCCCCGATCTCATCCAGGGAAGCAGAGCCATGCTCGTCAGGTGCTGTGCCCCCCCAGCAGAGAGAGAACTGCAGGGAGAGGCCAGGGGCCAGAAAAGAAGCAGCTTTGCTGCTTTCTTGAGGGAGCAATTTGAGAGAGAGGAGCAAATGGAGAAGGAGAGGCAGAGGGCAGCCGACGAGCGCTTTGCCCGTCTGTTAGCGGTGTTGGAGAGAATGGCAGACAAATTAAAAAAAAAAAATTTCATTAGGCATACTGTATTTTGTCACTTTTGAGAGCTATAGGTATAACAATCTTCAAGTGAATTAAGTTAAGCTAGGCAAGAGGGATATCAACATGATATTTACTGTAAAGTGTATTTTTTACAAATAACATGACACAACAACAGAGTTTATATAAGTTTAAAACCCTTTATTGGATTATTATCTATCTATTTCTAGATTCTAAAATCTAGTTTTTTTAAAGCTGCCTAAGAAAGCCAAATCTCTACACCAATTTCAGTGGCGAGGGAAAACTCCCACACAGGGAGAAACCTCGGGAGGGCCCAGGCTTAGGCAGCGACCACCCTCCTTGGTCATGCTATTTAAAAGTAACCCTCTCGATGTTCCTGTAACAACATGAACAATAGGTTATTCAACAGTGTGAACTGATTTCATTAACAGTGATTAGAAGTATAACTGGAGTAAATGTGTTAATGAAAGCATCAAACATCAACAGCAAGAACTGATTTCTGATTACAACTATTCACTGGATAAGAAGTTAATTAAAAAATATTAACAGTAGAATAGTAATCTGCTTAAACAAATAACTATAACTGGAAAGTAACCCAGGCTTCTTTCGATGTTCCTGTAACAACATGAACAACAGGTTATTAAACAGTGTAAACTGATTTCAGTAACAGTGATTACAAATATAATGTAATAAGGTATGTGCCAAGGATCCGTAAAGGCCAACCTTCACGGCACACCATGAGCTGCAATTATTGCAAGAGGGAGAAGACTACACAGCCACACAAATAAATTAGTGTACGTTCAACTCCTCTGCTATTCTGTTTCGCAGGGCCATCCCACTGGCAGTCTCAGCTTCACATCCAGGCTCGTCAGGGTCCAGGTCATCCAATGGCAAGACATCATCATTGCGCAGACATATGTTGTGCAGCACTGTGCATGCAACAATGACGTCTGGGTCAAATGAGACATCCACCTCCAAGGCATGCAAGAAGATGACCCGCCACCGAGTCTTCATCATGCCAAATACCCGCTCTATTATCGAACGACCACTGGAGTGATGCCTATTATACCTGTAGGTAAGTGGTTAAAATAAATTGATGTTTGAATAATTGCAATGTTTGACATTCCAATTGAAATCACATACTTTATGGAGTACCAACCTCTGCCTTGTCACTCCCCTAACAGGGTTCTTGTATGGTGTGAGGAGACCAATGGGCTGCTCCAGACAGGGGTAGCCTCCATCACCCAACAAGAACGTACCCGGGGGTGGATATATGGCGCGGCGGTATAGAGGGCTGTTCCTCAGGACCCTGGCGTCATGGACAGAACCTGGGAAACCAATAAAAACATCAATGAAGCGACCGGCATGATCACAAACTGCCTGCAACTGATAGGATGTGAATAGCTTGCGGTTTCTGTAGCACTGTGCATGAGGTTCTCCTGGGGCCTTGATACGGATATGGCAGCCATCGATGGCTCCCATGGCCTTACGGAACACCACATGCTCAGCCAACCTAGCAAAGCCGTTAGATACTTCCTGTAGCTCCTCTGCAGTGGATGGCACCCTGATAACCCGTGGCATCACTGCCACGATAGCCCCACAGACACGGTGCACAACATTGTGCACCGTAGACTTAGGCATATCGAATGCCCGGGATACAATACGATAGTATGACCCGCTGGCCAACCAAAACAAGAACACCAGGACTTCAATCACTGGACCCCATCCATGATGACACTCCTGCTGCAGCAACACCAGCAGACCTGTGATGGAGGCCCTGTTCAGCCTAAAGTCTGGCCTGGTTTCTTTCTCCTCGTCAAAGAAGAGCCTGAGGATAGGCACGGCCCGGTTCATCTGGGCATAAACCGTGAGACTCTGCAAACAATATGGCATGAAAATCAATGATGTAAACGATGTTTATCGATGTCAATAAATGTCTTTAGTCAACGTTGTGCTTTGTGCATTACTATCTGTTTCTGTATCTAGCCATTATGGTGAACATGTCTGTTATCTTCAGTTGAATCTATAACTGTATCACTATCTATCACTGCATCATTTCACCAATGTGTTTTATACATACCAAAATTGCGTTTTTTTTACTGATTAAGTGTAGCCTATGTTTGTGGTATACTTATCAGTGAGCTTTCTGGCTAAAAGCGACCAAGTATTGACTTCAATAAGCAGTAGCCTACAGAAACATCACAATTAACAGTTTATAGTATAGCCATACGGCGTAAATCTAGCGTATCGTTAGCAAAGACGCTCATATACTGTTAATGTCGATAATTACATAGGACTATAGCCTATATATTTGACCTACTAGGTAACGTTAGCCACTGGGTCTGTTACCGCTACACTAGCTGCTATTTTACCTCAGGAGTTCACATTAATGTTCTGGCTTAAGTTGCCGCTGGGCTCACCTCGATATTCGCCAGATGCCAATACGCAGCTAGCATCTTGAGACGTCTCTGGTGGGCTCGTCTGCAGAGGGTTTCCTCTTCTTCCAACTCCATTAGCTGGTGAAGGACCAAGGCAGTCACGGTAGTCTCCATACTGACGGTACCGGTACACAAAAAGTGGTGGTGACAGTCGGAAAATGACGGGACGTCTGAAGGTAGGGACCCAAAGATCTTCGAGCGGAGTATAAAATGTTTAGGTACAGACGTAACGTTGACGTGATGACACCACACATGACAACGTTGACGTGATGACACCACACATTGTCGCTATCTAAATAGAGAGTTCGAAACCAACTGTCTGTTAAGATATCTGACAAGTCATGTCTAGTGCGACAGCTCTCTATGTAGGGAGGGAGGTAGCAGGCAGCTGTCTTCCGTTTCGAGCGCACCCACAGTTAATGCAGCTTCGACCGTTTAACGTAGAAACTTCATTCAAACTATGTTACGTAGGTCTTACTTAGGACATGGGTGCTTTGTACATTTCATCTTTAACTTTTATACTTTTTAAACTATTAATTAAAAACTATTGACAATTTCCCCACAGACTTAACATTGCCCTTTATGACATCATAGCAATTAGAATCTTATGCCAGGTGGCCAGGCCACCTGGATCAACTGTCAGTTTCTCAGGCTTTAAGCATAGGCCTACAGTCTCATTCTCTTAAGACTATTCACCTATTTAACTGTTCAGTCATTCCAATTATATTGAACCTCATCTAACTAGCAAATAATTTAACCATTTTAACTATCCACCTATTTAACTGTTCAGTCATTCCAATTATATTAAACCTCATCTACCTAGTGCAGTCATTCCAACAATATTAACTAGCTGGTATTTTCGAAGAGATATCCAATCCTGTAGTTGCAATGTACACATCCCACTCACTTTATACACTAAACTAGAAATTATATTGATTCATTGATTGATATTCTGCAAAAACAAATAAATATCGCAAAAGTACCCAATGTATAACTCTTGCATATACCCTAAGTTCTGCAGCCTATGCAGTGTTGAATCTCTGCATTCACTTTACTCACAACTGGATGAGTGGGTGTAGCCTAGCTGTCATTTATATGATTGTTATAGTCGGCACTGGACATTTTCTTAGCATTTGTTGTGATGATGCAAAACAAATGACAAGTAGAAGTGTTGTGAATGATGTGTTAGAACAGCAACTGATCTAATGAGAATACCATTGTGTGTTTGTGTTTTTAATAGGTGACAGTATTGTTAGACCTTCTGAGAAGCATCAAAAAGCGCTCTACCCACCACGAAATAAGCGAATTGAGAAGAAGGAGCGGTTTCTTTTGGAAATTGAAAATGCTATTACACAAGGAAGTTTGAACTTATCAAAATAAATCACCTTGGATAAAAGTGTCTGTTAGATTAATAAATGTAAAATGAAAAAGAATACTAGGTGTTGGATGTTTCACTTCTCTGAAACCTAACATCTAATATTTTTTTTAGTTTACCAATATGTTGCATGGATTATTGGATGTGGGCTATATTAACTCTTGTATCTTGTAACTCTATGTATGCTCTGTTATAGCCACACCAAAGGGTATTTGTTAAAGCACTAGCAGTTCACATCGCCTACTTTTTAAAAAGATTAAATATGTATGTTAGCGAATTTCCAAAATTAACAAGATTAGGTAGGCGGATTCGGCTGTTATAATTTACTATGAGGCTTCTCACTTTTCTTAGGATTCAATTGTTCTTTTTTATTTTGTTATCCTCAAAAAGAAACAAGCATGTTTTTCTTTTGCCAGGTATAATGCTAGGCTGTTGCAATCAACATAACCAAAATAACACACGAAAAGGAACACGTCTTCAATGTTGGTTTGGCTACTTAGCCTATGCCAGACTGTTGCATACAGCTTCAGAGCTGGACATATCCAGAGATACTGACCTTCGCAGGTACAAGGTAAAGGTAGGCTATTTAAACGTTAGTCCGAGAAACAAACACGTTTATTTTTTTTTTTTAGTTTATTTAGTTTAAACGGAGGACTTGACTGTCACATTGTTCAATAGCCTAGGCTACTATAGGCCTATATTTGCGTTAATGTAGCCTACTATAGAAAACGCATAGGCCATCACTGCATTTGTTGTCCATCCGACTGCAATTCAATGCCTATTTCAGTATGTTTTCTCATTCAAATGTCTTAATCATAGACTGTAAAAAATAAGGTAGGCTATTGTTACGTCTTACAAGTAGGCTATTGTTACGTCTTCCGGAACTGCTCCCCCTGCTTTATATTCACGAGCGCACACCATATCAGACAGCTGATTAGAACGGTATTGTTGCGTCATCCGGAACTTTTTTCCTGGCCGGAACAAATTCACTGTGACAGTACCGTTAATATTGTATACTTCTGCCTAACCAATGACCCATTCCACATGTATCCGTACAGCGGCCAAACCACAAGTGGCCTCAACATCACAAAGGTTTAGTTGGTTCTTCCCTTTTGTAAATGCTGGAATGCTCAAATTGGCGGCACACATAAGCATCCCCAACATCAAACCCTCTATCAGCTATTATCAAGTCACCTGGCAGTAACTTGTCCAAAAATCTTTCTGTTATCATTTTGTCACTGGTACCCCCCCCCCCAGCCTTTTTATATAAAAGATATAACACCTTGTGGTGTAATACCAATCAAATGTTTTGTTGTGTTGTGGCTTTTATAATTTCAATATGTTTGACATCTGGCTGTAAAATCACTTGCTTTTTCAATCACTCAATAATGCATGCACATTTTCTAAATTTGTAACGAAAGGAGACAGGCAAGCTATTTCTCAACACCTCTCCACGCCAAATGTGTATGCCTGATAGGTTTAGTCCAAGTCTCAGTCTCATCATGATTGCCAACAGCTGTTGAAAAAGTGTCAGTTTCAAGTTTCCATTAAGGTGAGGGGCGATAAAACTTAACACTGCCATCAACACTGTATAGATTGGTAACCCAGTGTAATATTTGACCTTTTCATCATTACCCTCAAAGGCATGTTCTTCCAAAGACACTTTCTTATGTTCGTCACGAAGATCTAGGTAGGCCTACTGATTTCTTAAATTTTGGCATTCCAAGTGGAGGCGTTGAATATCCTCACCCGTGAGGTCAGTTTGTACCCCTACAGTTAGACGTAATGGTTTCCGTAGGCCTATCTTTATCATGCCATTCATCTATTTCATGCACAATGTTTTCTTTATGAACGTTAACAATATTAAGTAGGCCTAGGTCTATCGCGGACATACTGTATCGAGGAGAGCAGTGGCTGCTAAGAGTCTCTGTTTTTGATCCCTCTTTCTTTTTTTCAACTGCTACCTCACGTCAAACTTTTTCAAAGCTGCCACCAATCTCGCTTTCTCTGGTGTCCTGACGAAGGAGAAAATGCTGGGAATTTAGTCCAGCGAAAGGGGATGGTCACTCTTTCTCCCTACAAATGAATTACATATCTGATTATGATAGACTAGTCTAGGCTAGATATAAAATTAGATTTACACGGATTTAGATTCTATACTCAGATTAAAGGGACATTAGGCAATGTTTTCGTGTTAATTAATCATCTTCGTAGGTCGGTATATGGCTAAATGACTCATTACAGGGTGAATGAAGACTCTCTCGCCCGCCCCTACTGCCTGTAGGAAGAATATCCCACTTGCAAGTTCGGTGTATCCTACCCGCCGACCTTCAGTCTCACAAAGTCTCAGACATCGCGAGAAGCAGGATCAGTTTACATCCTGCATCCCCAGCACAGAGGCAGGCTAATGAAACGCTAGCGATTGTTGCAAACATGTGTATAATGGCAGAGCCGGTGAAAAAGCATGCGAAAACCCTTGACAGAAGATGCAAAGAAAAGGAAGAGAGCTTCAGACCGAGGGAGGGCTCGCACACGTATTGACACGTACAGACGGTAGGGGGAGCTTCGTAGAGAAAAAGCATCAGGCTTGCCTGGTATCCCATATGCTATCTTAATGCAGAGGAAGTAGATTGGGACCCAAATAGAACGTTCAAGCCAAAGATCCTTGATTACTAGCAAGATAGAGCAACGTAATTCGTTACTATGGGAGCAAAACGGGACAGTTCCTGTCTGCATAAGTGGGAGTGTCACCTTATGTCACTAAATAAACTTTCTCTCTTAATAAGCAATAAGAACAGATAAACATAATTCTGTTCACAGTATTATTGTCTATAATCATGTATGATACCAATGAATCATTCTTTAGGACATGATATGAATAATTTAATTAGTCATCTGAACCAAGCTAGCTAGCTAGCTAACGCTATCTTAAAATGCTATACAAGTGGATGGGAGTAGCTATGACAATACAGCTATGCGCTAACAAGTGACTAGTAGTTGAAGGACTTCGCTTAAACTTAATATACTGTTGCAAATTCACTTGAGTATACACTATCCACTTTAACTAATGTCAGTAATGTTATTCAGCTAGTTGTCATTTCAAAGAAATTACACTTCTCCGTTTAAAATGTTATCTTAGCTAAGAGGCTAGCTAG
Organism: Alosa sapidissima; assembly: GCF_018492685.1. Taxonomy (NCBI): domain Eukaryota; kingdom Metazoa; phylum Chordata; class Actinopteri; order Clupeiformes; family Clupeidae; genus Alosa; species Alosa sapidissima. The sequence goes on along the minus strand of NC_055969.1, from coordinate 1,958,950 downwards.
CATGCTAACAACCGGACAGTAACTGGCAGCAGCATGGTCTGATATTAAGTTATTTTATTACAAATCCGAACACTAAAAAATTACACTTTTAGGCTTGAAATGATCCCAAACACTTACAGATTATGACAAAATTTTCCAAAAAACCCTCAACAAATCCAGAAAGACATAATGACCAATTTATTGTCATTATATATGTCTCCATTGACATTAGTGCAGCGAGGGTTTACTCTGGTCTGCATAAAGGGGGATTTTCCCCCCTCCCCCTTGCAATAATCGAACGCGGAAATTGTTGAGCGTTTGCACCTCTCGCTCCGCTTTAACCCTCTCTGTTCAAGCATTGTTTTTGTTTTTATTGTTGAAAGGGTCTATAGAGTACCGAAGTGTGATGTTGCGTTTCCATGACGGCAGAATCACTGGATCTAAACAAACTTTCGAAGTGACTTAAATAGCATTGAATGTAGGCATCATTTCTAGCTAATAAAAACAAATATAGTCATTTAAACGTGTTTTACCTGCAGCAGCTTAGCCACAACACGGATTCCCTGGCAGGTGTAATAGAAAAAAACAAAATTCCAGTGGATATTTCACGTCTTTTCAAAGACTGGCGGCTGTTAACTCATTGAATGCCAAGCTGTTTTCGGAAGCTTTGTCCAAGAGTGCCAGCAATCTAGACCACTTTCTGGGAAGTGATCAGCGAGACCTGGCGAGACTGCCACCTAGTGATAGACCCACGAAAATGGCCTGGTTTTGAGCTGACGTGGATGAGCCACTGATTCGACCCAAAGCGGCAAACGAGTTATGATAAAATGTCTAGATAAAATGTCCAGATTGTGCGTTTTCATGAGTTTTCGATCGTCATATATTTAATTTACATTCATCACAGAGTTCCCAAAATCACATATAAGGTGTGTTAGAGTGTCTAGTTTCGTAATTTAACAAAAAAAGCTAAAATCATAATATTACGTTTTTGGCACTCAACGCAAGGGAAGGAAAATTTTTATATTACGTTTTTTGGCAATCAATAAGTTAAGAGTGACGTTTTTTGCCAAAAATAAAGGCAAAACACGTGAATTTAAGGATTTTAACCGCATGCTGAAGTTACATGCAGGTCTCTTTTACAGAGAAAACCCATGCTAAAATAAAACTCTGTAGTAACAAATTTGGTTGTGTTGGTATGAATATATGTTGTAGTATGTGATTCCTACAGTATAAAAGAAACGTTGTAAAATTATTTAAATAGATTAAGAAAGCCACCGCTATGGTGATTACTAATGGTAGATCGATTTGTTTAGATCCAGTGATATCGCTGCCTTGACAACGCTACGTCATGGCTTGATACTCTATAGCAAAGATTCTAGAACAGAGCTCCGCTATAGAATCTTTGCTCTATAGACCCTTTCAACAATAGAGTGTCCCAGTGACTTCCGTTTGACTTCCGCTACAAGGGACCTATCTTTAAAAAAAATATGAACGGGAGTTAATGGAGAGATAACAATTATTTTTTGGTCCAGTTTGAATTGTGCCACGAATTTCACATATGATGTGTGTGAATTTAAAAGATAATTTTTCACGTCAAGAAAGTACTGTTGTTCAATAGACTTCAAAAGTTATGTTGGTTTTGTGCAAATCCGCTCAGTCGACTACATCTCTCGTCTCGAACGATGTACGTCACCAACGTAATTAAACGATAAGATTAGCTGTTATGCTAGTTAACGGTTGCATCTTGCTGCCTGCTATGTCACTTAACAGTATCTAATGTACAGTCTATGGACGAATACAACTTACAGTACCTGATGTGTTTAATCCTCTGACTCATGGTATTTTCATCGGCAAGGAAAGCCCAATTAAGACCTGTTGCTGGTATGCTTGTACCAAAGATTCTATAGTTAACTTATCAACCGTCTCTGCTTGTACAACCTAGTGTGGCTGTGAATGAGCTAACGTCACTAGCGCGACTGATGGGTTTGTAGTCGTTGGAATTACGATCTTTCACAATGTTGTAATCTAATAGTTACGAAACAAACTGCAAATGTCTTTACATGAAAAATTGTCTTTATAATTGACAAACATCATATGGGTAATTCAAGGCACAAGTCAACCGGGACCAGAAAATAATTTCTTTTTCGTCATAGACTGGCGTTCAAATTTTTTTAAAAGATAGGTCCCATGGAGGCAAACGGAAGTGGCGTCACTGGGACACTCAACAATGCTTGAACATTCTATTTGGTTACCAATCTACTTCCTCTGCATTAAGATAACATATGGAATGTTAAAAAGGAAGTCTTGTGGGGCCAACTATGATGCTGATAATGGAACTCTCTTAAAAGGGTCTACCCTCTCCACCCTCTCCATGTCCATGTTTGAGTACTGACTGCCCACTACTGCTTACTACTGTTTTACTAATGTACACAGCCTAATGTTGTCACTACTGTTTTACTGCTACACTGTTTTTCATGCTATATTAGCACACATGATCAATGGCTGCGGTCAGGCTTCTGCTACAATACTGAATGAATGAATGGCTATAACCCTATTACCTCAACCTGTTCTTGCACTGAAATAGTTTTTTTATTTTACCTTGTCTACATTATACTTTACTCTCCTATTTGTCCATATTATTTATGCTGGTCTCTAGACCTTACTCTAGCACTGTTGCACTGTTGGACTAATGTTGGACTACTTTTTGCACCTTCACCATGACACTCACTCTCTTGAGCACCTTGCCATGCACACATAACTAAGGACTATGGTTAGACTACTGTTTGCACCTTCACCATGACACTCACTCCCTTTAGCACCTTACCAGTCCCGGCCCTGTCACTACAAGCGTCTTATGCTTGATCACCCTCAAGCACATTGGACTTTCTTAATTTAATTTATATAGTGTATTTAGTATTTAGCTTTGTTAGTTTTCTTATCTTTCTTCTCTTCTACTGTCTTTATTGTACAGTGGAGTTTAGTTATATGTTTATACTTATACTTATGTTTACCATTTCTGCTGTAAGTGCATGTTGTGTGTGATGTCTGTATGCTACTGAGACCCTTGAATTTCCCCTTGGGGATCAATAAAGTATCAATCTATCTAGTGCCCTCTTCTTGCTTCACTTTTCTATGACGTCACACGAAGGGTAGTCGTTGTGACGTCACAAAAGTATTCTCCAGCTGGGAACGATAATGTCATCAAATTAGTGGAGATTATGGCGGTTCGTAGATGAACGAAATCTGAACGACAGAGCAGTTAGGATGCTGTTTGGATTGCGAATGCTTTAGTGAAATCACTACCATTTATTGCCTAATAAGCAAAGCTAGATTTGACGATTTGGTTTGGCCTGATTTGTAATCCTGATCAAGAACGAGCCTGCTGTTCTGCGCACAGGATGGATAACGTCTTGAAATTCTCTAGGTTTTTTTACTCGAGAAAGAAATATGGGCGTAAGATAGGCTTATGATCGAAACAAAAATACTGCCATGTCTCCAACATGTATTGATGTGGATTTCTATCGCTGACCCAGTATGCCGTGCTGCCAATAGCGCTGCTTCGTGGTTTCCCCGTGTGACTAATCTACCAAGCAGGATTTTTTTTTAACGGTTCAGCGGCTCACGGGTGAATTAACCCAATGTATATCCTTGGAAAGATCATATAAATTGGAGGAGGATGAACATGGATATGCAAATGTTTGTTTTAGAGGGATACAAACGTTAACGAGCTGACAGAGTGGAACTTGTGCACTTTACACACAAACTTGTATTCCCTTCCAGCATCGACCTTTGCTGCCCGCACACTATTGGAATGTGTCTGCCAATCATCTTCTGTGTCGGTTATCGTGAATGCCAGATTGAGAATGACAATTGCGATACCCTGTTTTGTTTCATCCGCACCGATGCTTGCCATCATGCAACAGTAGCCTACGTTACTGTTAATTGGAGTTCACTTTTATCAGGGGAATTTATTATCTAACTGTATTGGAAATCATGTCGGGCTAAAGGGAACTTCATCCTGAAACCACCTTCAATCCACCATACCAACCTCTAGCAGCTAACGTTAGAGGAAAACATTCAAACGCCTCTCCGCTGTTTCACAACCGCGTCAGTTTGAATAACCAAGCAAAATGGGGTACGTAGCCTTACACTGTTGTATGGTCTCTGACTGTTGTTTCATATCACGTCAATCATATTCCATATACTCTGTTGTATTTACAACAAATGTTGGCCGTCATTCAAGAAACAGAGTAGGATAGTTGTTTTGCATTGTAAAACGTCTGATCTCAGCGTCATGCTAACGTTAAGCTAGCTGTCAAATAGACTGCTACACGCCGTTCACGGAAGGCTAACAGTTAAACATAATGCACACAGGGCCAAGCATTACGAACCTAAGCAAGAAAAGTGCACCAGACGAGACAGTATGACTAGACCATCTCTTACCTCGCATTATAATTGTTACATTCAGATCTATCTGGTGCACCTTCTGTGCTAGTAAGAGTGTAATTTCATAGCCTAGGCTCAACGTTGGTCTAGAATTCATAGTGGTCTGGCTGAAATCCGCGAATGCCTTCTCGTCGGTGTATGGCACAACGTGGCTTTGCTTTATATTACCCAAGTTTTCTTTGACAGCGCCTAAGTTCAAAAGGCAATAGTGTCTGACATTGCCCAAGTTGCCACTACTGGTCTGGGGTAAAGAAGTTGGGAGAAAACGCGACTTTCCCCCATGAGTTAATTAATATTTTGTTTCGACCTTAACTGCCTCCGTACACTGTCCCAAATTCAGATGTTGCACGGAAGGGGGATGGGAATATGGTCTTCGATCATTCTGAAGGGGGCACATAATTTAGGATCATGCATCTCTACATTGGGACCTTGCTGCGAACCCATGCAGATCAATTCAATTTCCAGACCACACTGACCAATATTACAAATATTTCCCTGTAAGGTAAAAGTCACTTTGTTTGCTGTCTAAATTGTGTTCCTGTGGGGTCAGTCTGAGTTATTTAACCAATTTGCTTGGTTATACCTAACACACTTTTAGTGATTACCCGTGAGGCACAATGATATTGGCCCCAGAATGATGTGCCAAGACATTTGTCATTAAATGTTGTTTATAGTACCTATCAGCTTTGGTTGCACTAGTGTTAGTCATCACAATATGCCAGCCAGTACCAATAGCTTCAGCCTTCGGGGGCAGCCGTGGCCTACTGGTTAGGGCTTCGGACTTGTAACCGGAAGGTTGCCGGTTCGAACCCCGACCAGTAGGAACGGCTGAAGTGTCCTTAAGCAAGGCACCTAACCCCTCACTGCTCCCCGAGCGCTGCTGTAGCAGGCAGCTCACTGCGTTGAGATTAGTGTGTGCTTCACCTCACTGTGTGTTCACTGTGTGCTGAGTGTGTTTCACTAATTCACTGATTGGATGATCACTGATTACGGGATCTAAAGAGCATACTTATACACTTAGTACCTTACCATTAGAGCAAAAATGAGAGAAAGCATTTGGGACTGCACAGCTAGGCGATTTCAATATCTTTCAGTTTGGAAAGGTAAAAAACTGTCCTTAAATCTATAGTGATTCAACCAAGTTTGCTTAAACAACATGCTTTCAGTGGTTTGCTGAGGAGCACAATGATGTTGGCCCTAGAATGACAAAACATTATTAAATGTTTTTACAGTATCAGAGTTGGGTGCAACATAGTTAGCCATTGTTAGTCATCACAGTATGCCAGCCAATACCAATGACTATAATACTTTACCATTAGAGCAACACTTTGGGACCACGCAGCTATAGGATTCTAACATAATTGTAACACACAATGGCTCTGTTCGAAACGGTAAAAACTGCTGCCTTTTAAGATATGTTTTTGAAGGTAGTATCACTGAACACTTCATGCTCCCTACCACCCATGATCCTTTGCAGTAACGTCTGAAACAGCTGTGAAAAGTAAACAAAGATGGCGGATTACATCAGGTAATGGCTGCTGAATCTGTTGAAATGTGATTTGTGTGACATTACTTGGCTTAGATTTGTAAACACATCTGATTACTATTGTTGTAACCATTGACAGCGTCTGGTCTGATATGTGCCACCCATCAAACTAATTTCTACCTTTAGCCTGCTAGGTTACGTAAGCTAGTTTAGTCTAGTGTAACGGAGGCGAACTGAGCTAGCATGCTAGTTGCGCGTGTAAATCCTCACACCCCTAACCTTAAGAACGTTTTAAACCGCCGAGTTGGAAGCCTGGGCTTTTAGCTCAGTGGTTAGCGTGTTCGGTGGCCGGTTTGAGGGCCATGAGCGGTGGACGAATTACGACCTCTGTTACACTAGTCTAGTATATGTAGTTTTGGCAATTTCTTTACTGTGTTCTCGGTTTTTGCTCGCAGGTTTCACTGCAGAGCTCCCCCTACAGCTTTAGAGTATATATTTTACAACACTCCTCAATCGGTCAGTCTGCCGTTTCCTCTTTCCCTGTTCCTCTGACAACGGTTTACTCGCTTTCTGCTTCTTTTCGCTGGTTCTGCCATGACAAATGTCTGCGAAACTCCATCGCTACCTTGTTCTAGCTGGTGCCTGGCATGTAGTGCAGTAAAGCAATTTGTTACATTGTGAGACTGCGAGACTTTCTGTCTCTGAGTCCGGCAGCCCGCCGGCCCACTAGTTCGAATTACAGGGGGTACTGGGGGTACTATACCCCCCAATGAAGACCCAGTACTCACCAAAGAGACAGAAATATCCGTTTTGGGGGGGTCAGATAATTTTTCTGATATTGTGAAAAAATATCATTACAGTTGGCTACAATACAAGTCAACTCCTATTTTCACTAGGAAAAGTTTAATGTAAAGCGATTTCAGACACCCCTATTATGGACCGTACCATTTTTAACCACCGTGGTGCTAGAACCCAAAGATATAGAGAACGACTTCAACTTCTCAAGCAAGTGCCAACGGCGTTGATTCCTCCAGTAGCCTAAATTCGGTTTGCTGCTGACGTGCATGGGTAAATGTAAGTTGCTAGTAGACGTCTAGCTTGTTGTGCTATTTTACAACCTTCATGTATTAACGTGTTTCTTTCATAGCTCATGTCACGTCTTCATACATTTAATTACCTGCTACTTACTTACCCACTGAGGCTAGTAAAGTGGACCTTGGTTAGTTACCAAGGTTAGTTAGCAAGATAATTCTCTATTTAAATCATTTATTATTATTTTACATTGTGGTGAGGTAAAATCGATTGTCATTTCCAAGGAGAGGAACTCCAGTCCATAGCCTAGGTGTCCATTGATTCTCATTTTATCTTGAATAAATTATTGTGCCCTTTTGAAATTAGTTTGGCACAGATCCTGTGTTGTTTTTATTATGCACAAGAGGGTCTGATGTAGCTAAGCCTACTTAACATTAGTGAAACCTGTGGAAACATAAAGAGCCAAGTAGCCTAGGCTAAATAGTGCTAGTATTTGAATTTGTTTTTAATTGGTTAGTAGGCCTTCTTTACATTCTGGTTATCGAATTCTTGTAGGTTACCACTCTGTAGTTCTTATGTGGTAGTATGTTTTTTCATAGTAGGCTATATGCTCCTTAATCACATTAAAGATTGCTTAGGCTTCACATATCTCTAGGCAATTGTGTTGATTTGACACTGACTACCATAGACTATAATGGAAAATTGGTTTCTGTTTATACAGTAGGCTAGGCTTTATTAGAGGGTTGGATCTTACCTCCAGGTCTTATGAAATCTAAAAATAAACCAAATCAATATGTCATGAAATAAGCAATAGGCTGTAAAGGTATTACTTTTACTAGTAATTAGAATGGTATTTCAGTGCACTTAACTTCTAACTTTTGAGAGTTGATCAAAACCGTTCTCTTTTGGACATAGTAACAATGAGATATTCTGTAGCCAACTGATTATCAGTTTGTCGCATGTTTACACCTTGTATGTGTGTTGCACAACACATCACTTGGCGATCACGATGGGGATTGATAGGTAGTGGACCATGATGGTCATAGAAGAAGTGAAGAAGCAGTACCCCCCAATTATGGTGGGGTAATTCGCACTCTGATCGAAACGGCCACCATTCGCCCCAGAAAAAACTCAAAACCATTCCAATGACTACGAAGCTGTGAAGTTAAGGTAAATTCAGCTAAACAAACTGCATAGTTCTCCTTTAACGTCCGGCTTTTGCTAACCAAAGATTCTAGATTGCTACGATCATTCAATCCAAAGGCAGGCCATCCTTAATATATATTTTTGTTTGCAGTAACAGCCAAAAAAAAAGTTTTTAAAAAAGTAAAATTTTGGTCATGGTGATTACATAGATGAATTTAACGTCACTGACTGTGTATTCAACCCGTGCCTTCAGTAGCACGTCCTCAATTGTTTGAGTTTCCTCCACCAAAACTTTAGTGGTCTTCCTGAGGTCAGTCAACACGGTCACCGTTAGACTAGAGGGGAGAAGGGATGGGAAAAGATCTGGGAACAGTTAATAATAATAAAGTTTCATTTATATAGCGCCTTTCTCAGACTCATGGTCACTTTACAAAGTCAGCACAAACAAAGCAAGACAACACAAAAACAAACAGACAGTCAAAACAAAAAGAAAAAAATGGGCATTTGCGATGAGTCAAGCGGTGGTGGAAGTTCACAGTTCTTCCAGAACTTCGTGCCAAGTTAAAGCGGTGTCAAGATGTTTTTGAGCACGCCTGTTCTCACTATTACCAAATACCAGCTCACACACCATTTCTAACTTACCTAGCATATGATATTTTCATATATTAAGAAAAGATAAACAATTTTGTAGTGTATTTCTGGGATGTTCCGCCTTTCACACTAAAAATGTGATTAGAAAATGGACATGCCACTTGGCTTTTTTGCCAGCTTTTCAATGTATCAAGCTTTTTAAAAGTGTGGGGGTTGTGGGATAGGAAAATGAAACAATCTGGCCAAATTATAAATAACTCCCTACAGGGACGTTGTAAGTGTTTTCTGAGAGGGGTGCGGACTATATTGGTGTCCAGGAGTTTCTCCCCAGAACATTTTTTGAAATTCTGATTGCTAAACACACCATTTTAATGCAGTTTGGGGGGGACAGAAGAAGCAGCGCCCCTCATATGTGTGGCTCATGTGACATGTAGGCCTACATGATCTACCTGCGATCACTTCACTATTTGACACTACCCTATATGGAGACATATCTCATGTTATACATCTAGAAATCATTTCAGAAATTATGTTTTGTGCATATGGTTTAGCAGGCTACAATAAATTTCGAGGTATCACGGACACAGAATAGTGACAGAACTGTAAGCTTAAATTCAAAAACGTTTGAAGTCTACCCTAACATATGCAAAGGGAATATAAATAAATAGTGTTGCATTAATTAATTAGCTTAATTAATGTAAATTTAAAGATTATAATTTGCAGTTTCTATGCTTTTTCCATTGATGGTTACAGGAAACTAAGCTACGTAGTTTAAACTATTGTTGCTTCTAGTCCACCTTACCTCCAGTTTCACTTGCTGCAGGGACGCACACATTGCATGAGCGCTCATAATGAGTTATACATGCTGGAAATCTTAGTTCTCATCTTAATCTTAATTTCGCGGCTACGTGGACCTGTAGGTTAATTGTTGAGGAGGCCCATAGTTTGAGAAAAGCTGCAGATCATAGACAGAGAAAGCATAATGCTCTGAGAACAGTAGCCAAAGGTCTTTCTGCAGAAACAACAAGTGCCTTGGTGCGCGCACCGCCGTCTCCCTGCATCACATTGTGACAAAAACTGTCAGTCAGACAGTGAATTTTGGTTTACTAAATTAGCATAATGCGGTAACAATTATCATTTCAATTCTACCTGAAATCTGCTCACTGCAAACATTATAATGCAGACCCAAGCAGCAGCACAGCCTTGAAAGACGCACAATTTGAATTTGATCAGAGCGGCGCTGATTCTTCACTGGCTAACTTGATGTGATTGGCTGGATGACCGTTCAATCAAATCAACAGACCTATTTGTGTCTCTGTGTTTGCGTTATGGTAGATACGGTTCCAACTCTTTACGGGAGCGTTTATTTCCATATTTTACTTTAATTTTAATCTGACAAAAAGTGTGGGGGATAGAATCGTGTTCCAGCAAAAGTGTGTACGTTATAAACCCACATCCCCCACACTTGCTACGCGCCTGGAGTATTGTCACACAAGAGAAAATGTAACAGGTGTCATATGGCATCACAATGTGCTGCCATATGACTTTTGTTCTGTCCCCAGTCAAATTATGAGGCGGCAGCAACCAACCAAAACAGTCCTGTATGATCACTAGATCATACCTGTCAACACTCCCGTTTTTCCCGGGTTTCTCCCGTATTTCAAGGTCATCTCCCAGTTGTGTTATTTCTCCCGGAAAACCCCCGTAATTTGGATGGCCATCAAACTTCATTTTAAAATCATTGATCCATTCAGGTTGCCAGATTGTGTATGAAATACACCCTACACATACACGATCACTTAGTTTCAATTTCAACCGTTTTGTCATAGGCTAAAACCTGGCAACCCAAATAAAGAAGCGGGTACCGACTGCGCAGCCTGAGTCTCGTCGTAAGCAAGCGGGCTAGTTGAATGGCCTACTCCAGAACTAGCTGTTGTGAAATTGTTGGGAATTTAATTGATTAACACATCACATAAACTGTTATTGAGTGTTGTTGATACACTGAACTTGTGCCCTCGGAACCAAATCTGACAGCAAGCAGCTTTGGAGTTAGCCTAGGCTGCAGGCAGCTGGTGGTCACACAACTGGCATGTGTAAGGTAGGCCTAATGGTAAGGTAAAAGCAACGACCGAAATGCAGTGTTGAAATACGTGTGCAAACACAGATCCGATAAACACTGACCCACCCCCCCCGAAAAAAAATCTCCCGTTTTTGGAAAGCTAAATGTTGACAGGTATGCACTAGATGGAATCCCTCAGGAATCACCTACGCTACAGAGAGGTTGTAGAATGGTTTGACTGTTTGATGATAACATTATGATAAGACCATCTATGTCAAGAGCAACTGTGTGTTTCATTGTGTCATTATGCAAACACAAAGCTTAAGAATTCAGGAGATGAAGCATTAAGTGCTGATGTGATCACACCAGCTTCCAGATTCCGGTACAATGCAACATCACCTGCACATGACAAAGTATGGCATTAACAAAGAGCTGCCTAACAAAGAAGCAGCTATTGTGGAGTAGATTGCTGGTTCAGCGACACACAGGCAAGTACACACACATGCACACACATACTCTTTACATTTACACTAATGTTTCTTCGAATAACATTTGTAAGAGAAAACCAAACAAGTTATAAAATGTGATAAATAACTTTGAAGTTGACTGATAAGTCATTGATCCAAATCCATAGTTATTTGCTAATTTTGTTAGTGATGACCCCTTTATCAACATTATCAACACAATAAGTGTTATTATATCTGACACTATAACATTGACTGTCCCTAACTATTAATAGCCGCTTCTACCAAAGCAGTCTGTCTCATGATCAGAAGTTTCATGTTCCTCTGACAGCAAAAAATAAAATCTACCCAAGTTATTAATCTTATATTAAGATTAAAACATCTATTTAGTGTTGTTTTTAGTTTTTTGACACACTTTGCGTCAATTGGGTTCTAAGGGTTAATTTAAGAAGACTTTGACTTATTTTTTAGAAGTCTTGTCAAGACAAATTTACTCAACCCACTGGCAGACAAATTTGCTTGTTTTCAGAATCAGACGTCTTAAAGAAAGTCAAACTCTTCTTAAATTAAGTCAATTGAGTCAAAAGAGAAAGCCCTTGGTCAGTCTCTTAATAACACTTGGTTAGATTTTATTAGATAAGCAGTTTTTGCAGTGTATACTAGATTATTCTTGTGAGACAGATGATTTAGCCTTGTTTGTGGTGGGTTCAGCTACACACACCAAATTTAGTAGGTGTGTGGGGCTTCCAAAGACAAACAACTGTTGTATGTAAATTGCATTAGTCACGCCCAACAGGAAGTGAGGTAATTGGTATTTTGTGCATGTGGACACATGGTCAGTTTTAACATACTCCTAGACGGTTGGTCAGATTCATGTGAAATTTGGCAAACATGATGCCAAGATATTGCTGATTTTAAAGTGGGAAGGGATTTTTGATATGTTGAAATAGCGAAATAATGATTTTTTATGATTTTAATATAAACAGGAAATGTGTCATAAAGTCACAGTGCATTGAATGAATGGTCTGAAACTTCTCAGGTTAATAGATATTATGATTATGGTGATATCCAGACACCCAATGGGCCTGCCTGGCATAGCGCTATTACCTGACCAAGCAGGAAATGTGCCAGAAATGGGCAATGCCTTAACGGATTGATCTGTAACTTTACAAAATATTGGATATCATTATTGTGATGATATTCACATGTGTAATTCACATGACTAGCATAGCGTCACCATCTGGCCAAGCAGGAAATATGGCAAACATTTTCAATGCTTTGATGGATTGATCTGAAACTACAAAATATTGGATTTCATGATTGTGATGATATTCACATAATTCACATGCCTAGCATAGCGCCACCATCTGGCCAAGCAGGAAATGTGCCAGAAATGTTCTGTGCTTTGAATGAATGGTCTGAAACTTCTCAGGTTAATATTAAAGTTAGATATTATGATTATGATAATATCCAGACACCCAATGGGCCTGCCTGGCGTAGTGCCACCACTTGGCAATTGGCAATGCCCGATTGATCTGAAATTTTACAAAATGTTGGATATCATAATGATGATATTCATGTCCTATTAACATGCCTGGCATAAGCGCCACCAATTGGCAGGAGAAGGAATGTTTTTTTTTCACTTCTGTTGGATATCACAATCAGATTAGGTGTATATGACATCCACATATACACACCAATATGCCTGTCTGGCGCCAGCAGCTGGCCAAAGTCAGAATAGTTTTTGGAATTTATTAAGAAAATTAGTTAATATAAATCTGATGATATCCTCATGCCCACCTGGCAAACTGCCAACCTGGTCTAGCACCACCAGCTGACCAAACAGGAAGTGTGCTAGACATTGACAACACCTTGGTTAATTGGTTGGAAATTTAAAAAATTTTGGATATCAAACCTGCCAATCTGTATGCATTTTGCGTAGCAACCACACATTTTTACATCAAAGTACGCCGGTACGATTTTTTATTTAAAACTATGCAAAAACGAGCAAACATCCAACTTCTCCGGAAAGCTCCTTGGTGCGTGTGAATTAGAATAGTTTGATAGTTTGATGTTTTCTTGGAAAGTTATTACTTGTTCACCAGTTATTTCAGTTAGCGTTATATTTTCCATGTGTCATTGATGGTTAAAGTTTTCATAACTAAAACGCTCTCAGGGAGCCCAGATCTTTCCAAGGCCAAATATAGTCATTGAGTCTGACAACAGTGAGTCTGAAAGTGGGCTGTAGGCTGTTGTGTCTGTTAAGGGATAGCCTGCACACTGACAACAGCAGATGTCCATAAGCATCTATCTACTGTAGCCTATATTCAGGTGAATTCTGTGTTGACATAGCATGAGAGATAGATGTATTTCTTTACAAAAGAGATATGTAAGGGATATTGTACAGAACGTCATTATTGGGAAAATAAGTCCCAACAGGGCGGACCGGACCCTGACGCGCAGCGGAGGGGTCTTGTTCCGCCCTGAAGGGACTTATTTTCCCAATAATGACCAGGCGTGATACATTATCCTGCTTATTATACAGTATGGCTACTTGCCAACACACACACAAAAAAAATCATACAGTCCACTTTTATGAAGGCCGAAAGGCTTATATAATGACTTCAGCAGCAGATAAAATAGTTCCCAAAAGTTTGGGGGTTGCTTGGCAATGTCTGTTGGGATTCATTCAGTTCCAGGCAGTGTGGCTAGCAGCAAGGCTACTTATTGATTTTAAACTGGACGTTCCCGTTGAAGGTGCAGCCGGAAATATCCAATATCTCTGGGTAGGTTGAAAGTCGTCGGACTTCCGTTAGCCTCACGAGCGATTTCCCCAACCTCTCTCGCAGAGACAGAGATAGTGTCAGGCGCATCTGGAAACAGAATATACCATGCTGAATAGGCTAGCTGGGTAGATCGGAAAAATGTATTAGACATTAGTGTTAGCAACTCACCAGAAAGGATCTGGCTCCACTTCTCCCAGTCGGATGTTGTGGGAGCCCAGTAGCTCTTCAGGCTGGTTTCGCACCTGTGTCCGGTAACCTTCATGGTCTCTCTGGTTTGCAGGCCGGCTTTTGACAGTAGTTGCACAGCTGTGCTGCGCAGGCTGTGGTTGGTGTAGCGCGTAGAAAGTGCAGCTGCCTTGCTGATGTTTGCCATCACTTGTCCCAGTGCATTATGTCCCATGGGCTACCTGGAATAACAGATGTTCTGCTGGTTGAGGGTATCCTGGGGCTTTCTCAGAGGGTGTAGGTAGAATGCATTGACATCCGGTGGGCAATGGGAAAGATATGTTTTGCAACTGTGCAATTTGGGATAGCTGGCTCAGAAAAAATGCACCTGCGATACATCTGTTGCATCAGATCCCTGGGGTCTTTGTGGTTTTTCGTTTCTGCGTTGTGCGATAATGTGATGTATTCTTTTCCATTTTCATCTTGTTTTAGTTGAAAAGACTCCCGTGTTAGGTCTCGGTTACCCTCCCTTCCTCTACGTGCAAGGTGTAACTGAACATCAAACCATACCTTTCTTATAAGGTCGATGGTTGTGCTTGTATTGAGGACCCCTGAATCCATGATCTTCAAATCAGCACTGGAGATGACCGGATGATGCTGGCTGGTGTCTTTGCCACTCTTGCGATGTGCCTTTAAGACCGATTTGTACACATTGTTGCTGGAATTGAATAGCGGGTTCTTGAGGATGTTGAATTGGCTGTAATAGCGGCTTATTCTGCTAAGCCCACCCATCTGCATCTTCCGCAACAGTCTCTTTAACCCAATCTCGGAAGATTTTTATAGCCCAAACAGTACTATTTTTTTGTATTTTTTTCATGTCGGTTTTCCTCTATTTCATTAATCTTGTTAGCTGTTTATGTCTCTTACTGGTCTTCTCCTTTTCTTCATGGCTTTCTTCATGGCTTTTACGTTTTGGAGACTGCAAATTAGTAAATTGGGCCTCCCACCAGTGCTGAAAATCCCCGTACTCGCCGAAAATATTAAAATTCACTTTAAAGTCATTAATTTTTTTGACCACAGGGTGTCGCTGAAAGACCTGAATTAGAAGCACAAACTCCGTTGCCATTGACAGCGGTCATTATTTTTTTCAGAGGTCCTTTCCCAAGAAATAATGACCGCTAGAACTTTGGGAAATCCCATTCAAGTCAATGGAGCATTCTACTTGCATTGTGAAGAGCTGTATAATAACTAATAATGATGGATTGAAAAGAGGTAATAGACCTAACACGGTTGAATAGAGACCACATATCAGAAAATGGACAACATATTCACATCAGTCCTTATCAACACAAGTCTTTTTCATCAGGTCAGGATTATCAGGCTCTAAAAAAGATTGTCAAAATTATAGAGCTACTGTAAAAGATTCAGTTTGCATTTTCAGAAACTACTTGGATCAAATTTAGATAGATATGTGACAATAAAGATGGGTCGTTATCCAAAATGTATCTTGCATGTATGGCTTTGTCTGTTTTTGGCTGCATGCAATTTTTGTTTTTTCTCGGCTTGAGGTGCTACTCAAAAAATTATTCAAGGTTGGCAGGTCTGTATTATTATTATGATGATATTCACATGCCTAATTAATGTGTGTGGTATAGCGCTACCAACTGGCAATAGAAGGATTTTTTAAAATTTATTTTGGATATTGGTATCAGATTCATTAGATTAATTTAGTTTAGGTGCATGTCAACTTACTTCACACATCTACAGTGGAACACACACACACACACACACACACACACACACACACACATACAAACACACACTCACACAAACACACAGATATACACACACACTTAAAGATTCTGACACACAAAAAAGGTAATAACACTGACCTGACTGAACATTACAATAGGAAATATCTGCACACACACACATGCAGTGCACATGCATGCACACACACACACACACACACACACACACATACTGAATTTACACAGAAAACACACACAGATACACAGGCTGAATTTACACAGAATTTACATACCTCGCCATATAAACAGGAAATGTATGATACATTTGTCATGCATTGATTGACATGGGTCAAACCCCACAGACTCTTCATTATTATGGAAATGATCAATCAAATGATTAATGGAAATCACATGCCCACAATGCATTTGGCATTTCACCACCATCTGGCAACAGATAAAATGGCTATTACACTGGTCTTACCTCTACCATTCCTAGAAATTTCATCAGATTCGTTTCACATTTGGTGTATGAACTTGCAGGCGTCCTAATTTTATATTATGGGTGGGGTGGTAGTAGGCTGAAATCAATGGTTACCATGGCACCCATGTCATCCCTCACAGTCTATTCAGGGACAGGATTTTGTGTCAGGTGTGGCCCAGGGACTCCATAGTGCACCCTTATGTCATTGAGTCGTGTGGTCAGCAAATAATTTTACCCCACACAAAAGTTGGTAGGATGTGGACCTCTCTAAGACAAATGTGTGCAAGTGCTTCCGATGTAGAAAACATGCAAACAAATACCACAGACATCAGATATGTACATTTGACAAACGCACCACGTCAGTGCTTTGTTGGATTCCGAAATGTCACCACAGGTGCTCGGGCTCGCCATTACTGCTTGCGTTAACTACACATCTTTAGTGTAACACAGCAGACTCTCTGACCTTACTTGTTGAAAACGATCCTAGCCTCACCAACACAGTGCCCACAAGCACCAGGTAGCTCTCAGGACGCCCATGAGGTGCCCGCAGCATGTAGCTTCTAATTATAGCCAATGAGTGATCAGCTGCAAAGTTTTTAATACATATTTAAATGTTTAATTGAAGCATGTGAAGATTTTATACAATTTGAAACAGTAATGGCAGTACCTTACAAGTTGATACTGTGTTAAAGGTAAGTCTCTGTAGGGTAGTGAACATTTATTATTTATGCATATTATTTAGGCTATTCTTAATATATGAAGGCTTTCATGACATTCATAATTTAAAGGTAAGCCAAACACGTTATTCAGGAGGATTACCCTCGCTAACAGGAGCAAGTGTCTGCTGTCACCTGACTGCTCTTGTTTCAGATAAACAGTCCTCCATATGATTTCACATCAATCAGGTAGCCGTCATTCCCAAAAAGGGTGGAGACCCTGTTGTACAGGTGTAGATTTATGTGAATAAATGTATTACTTATATGTAGGTGACTTACATGTAAGGATATGACTTGGGTTTTTAAACTTAGGTAGGCAGTTGCACCTCCATTACTTTATACCATTGACAGCAATTCTATAATGGCTCTGTTTGTGATTATATATATATATATGTCTGGCCTTTTATTCATGTTTGCTTAACAAAGTATTTTACAGTTTTTTACAATAGGAAAACCTTTCACCCAATCAACAAAACATTGTAGTTCTCTTGCAAAAGCTAACACACCTTGCTTAACTCTTCACACCTTCGTAAAAATGGTGTTTTCGTATCAAACAGTAAACACAAGCCATAACAATAGTAAGCACACAATGTGCCAACTACACACTGATGGTATATGAATAAAAAAACACATCTGGCTTTTGCTTTCTCTGTGCACAAGGTAGACTATGTCAGTTTGCGGTCATACTTTTGTCATAGTTCTGTAAACATACAGGGATCCAAACTTCAAGTATTGGTGTTTATTTACACATCAAAACAAAGTCAAGTCAAGTCAGATTTATTTTTAAAGCGCATTTAACATGCACATAGTGCAACCCAAAGCGCTCCACAAACAAGACACATAACAACAAGACAAAAGATACCGGATGGAGCGGCGTAGTCGACAGCGTACCCATGACATCAAGACATGACAAATACATTTAAAAAATAACAAATACAAAAAATGCCGGACAGAGCGGCGTAGTCGCCAGCGTACCCGTGACACCAAGACAGACAACAAAACAAATAAAAAAAGAAAATATATTTAAAAAGGGGGAAAAGTGATTAAAATTAGTCCAATTTCCAAACCACCTGAAAATGTCCAAGGGTAATGATGATCCGTGAAAACTGCGCACAGAGCTGTGTCTTCACAACCGATGCAATGCCAACAAAGTTCTTTAGCTGCTAGCAACTGACCAACCCGGTGAATTCACTGGCAGTCTGGAGATAACATTAACGTTAGAAGCTAGCCTTGTAGACTGCAGTCTGGAGATGACTGGAAGCACAGTCCAAAGTACTGGACGATCGTGTAGATCCGCAATTTGGTGGACTTTACAGCGACCGTTTGTTGCTCCGTGAGATTGCAGCTCTTCACCGTTAACGTTAGTCTGCAGTTGGCAAGGCAGCTCGCAGGTCAGCAACAGCTCGGCGGCCACGGCAGATCTTTCGCAGAGTAGCTAGCCTAGGTCCAACTTACCCGAGAGATCCCCTCGACCAGACAGTGAAGTGCTGCACCGCTCACGGATAGATGGAAGGATGTCAGAGGCCCAGTTAGTCTGCAGTTGGCATGGCAGCTCGCAGGTCAGCAACAGCTCGGCGGCCACGGCAGATCTTTCGCAGAGTAGCCTAGGTCCAGCTGTCCCGAGAGATCCCCTCGACCAGACAGTGAAGTGCTGCACCGCTCACGGATAGATGGAAGGATGTCCGATGCCCAGCTAGGGCAAAAGCTAACCATAGCAAGCTCCCAATGGACAAATGTCAACGACATCAGCTGACTTAGAAGCAGTAAAAAGGACTAAGAATAACACGAAAAACTATCAAAAATAGCGTAAATAAATAGGGAAAACATTTAACTAGACAAACCAATACAAAAAATAAACATGACATTACATAAAATTACGAACATTACATAAAAACAAACAAAAATATAGCTGCAAGCAGCAATGAGGGGGGCAAGCAGGCAGATCAGCAGGCAAGATTTGCCATGTAACTCAAGGCCGTTGTATCAGACATATAGCATTAAGCAGTCACAGCAAGTTCAATGCCAAACAACCCAAGATTGGCTGAGTTACAAGTTCAAGTTTCACATCAAAACATAGCTGATTTTGTGGGGCTGAACCAGGGCTGAGTGTCGGCGCCCCCTCCCCCAGCCAGCCCACCGCCGCAACCGCCCGTGCCCATCCCACCCCGCCCCACCCTTGCACGCACGCATTAGAATGAACTCGATAGAACTTGCTGTAATCAGTTTCATATCAAAAATAAAAGATCGACTGAGATATGATCACACTTGCTGTGATTTAAACATAGAGGTCAAAGATTGACGTCATAGGGTGTGTTGAACTTGGCTTGACCCAAGGATTCTAATGATACCTCATTTTGACATTCTGGTCAACTGGTCAAAAGTTACGTCCGTGAACACACGTCCAACTTTGGCCTGTTTTTGGCGCTAGAGCGCTTGAGGTGCCGCCATGAAACTTGGTGAAATTAATTATTTGACTGTCCGGAATCAGTGTGCAAAGTTGTATAACTTTTTACCAGACGGTTCTATGGGCTGCCATTGACTTCCATTGCAGAATAATGCACATCAGCAACTACTGGCCAAAATGCATTATTGCCAATTACAGAGCCCCCTGGAGGTCAAAGGTCACCAAATTTCTTGAGCGTCCTTCCGATGGGGTCTGAGGTACATGTACTAAGTTTGGTTTTGATACATGAAAACGTTGCTGAGATATGAGCTCACTTCCTGTTTGACGGCTTCGCCGTAAATTTCGATAGGCTGTTACAGACCAATGCTTTTGTCAATTGTTCCAGAAAGCAAGGCACTAATAAGGCATGGTCTGAAGATGGTCTCTGCCAATTTTGGTGAGGATCCGCTGAAATTTGTGACCTGCGAAAATTTGTACGTGTTTTTGATTAAATCCAATATGGCGGCCGAATCAATTACGATGACATCACAAGTTGGCTTGGGTCGGCCTAAGGACCTCCAACAGTATTACCAGACACAACTAGTGCATTTTAATTCTAAGCCAAAAGGCATGTTCCTAAATTACAGCGCCCCCTAGAGGTCAAAGGTCACCAGATTTTTTGAGCATCCCCCTGATTGGGTCCTGAGTCCATGTACTTAGTTTGGTTATGATAGATGAATGGGTTGCTGATATATGAGCTCACTTCCTGTTTGGCGGCTTCGCTGCAAATTTCGATTGGATATTACGGGTGAACGGTTTAAGTTCCGAAGACAAAACACCACAACTTTTGTTAGGCTTGGTCTGAAGATCATGTATGTCAAGTTTGGTGACGATCGGACAAAATTTGTGACCTGTGAAAAATTTGTTTCACTTTCAATAAAATCCAATATGGCGGAAAATCCATCATGGCGGAAAATGACGTCATAGGGTGCGTTGAACTCGGCCTGGTCCAAGGATTCCAATGGTACCTCAATTTTCAAAATCGGGCCAACGGGTCAGAAGTAAACGCATGTCCAAATTTGGCCTGTGGCGCTAGAGCACTCGGGATGCGGACTCTTTTCACCAGACGGTTCTATGGGCTGCCATAGACTTCAATGGCAGAGGAAAGATGTGTAATAATAATAGGAAAAGCTAGAAACACAATGGGTGCCTTTGCAGCTTCGCTGCTTGGCCCCCAAAAATGATGCCAGATGGAGCGGCGTGTCTCGCCAGCGTCCCCGTAACCTAGCAACACAAGTGTGTTTTTCCAAGTCAAAACACAAAATGGCAATTTCACTGAGACAAAACAAATCAGTCTGTATCGGGTCGCCTCTCTCAAAATTTCGTCTACATCACATGCAATGTCCTAGTCCAAGGCACCGGGGAAAATATATTCTGGAATGCCGTATCCAGGCCTGACATGACAATATCCCCACATGTAGATTTTTTTTTGCCCGTAAAAAGGGCTATTTCTTTCTCTTCTTACCCTTCCTCTTCCCCCTCCTCGACCTCCTCGTGTTCCTCCTTGTCCTCTTCTTCTAACTTCACCTCCTTGTCCTTGTCATTCTCTCTCTCTCACTTCTTCACCTCCGTGTCCTCTTCCTCCTCTTACTTCTTCACCTCCACGTCCTATTTTTCGGCCTCCTTTAATTCTTATTCTTCTCACTCTTCCTGCTCCCTCTATTGTACCCATTGTACATTACCTGTGGCTTATTTATAGTGCTTAGGCTGATTGCAAAGTGAACTAATTATCTAAAACAGTTTTCACATGAAAAAGTGTGCCAGAGAGTTGGCAAAATAGTGAAAATAATAGCCATACATGTGTATAGATTTGCTAGGAGTGTGTTGATCATTTGGAAATTGAGTGTAAAGCATGAGTTGTGTTTACAGTTCCGCAAAAAGAGTGCTGTGCAGTGAATTGTGCCTACAGTTTTGCAAAGTGTGTGTTACAAAATTGCAAACTGAGTGCAAAGCAGTGTTTGTGCTTTTAGTTTTGCGACCTCAGTGAGAACTCAGTACTTAGACGAACCACTATAAAATTCTATTGAATCAAATCCATCTGTTTAACCTCTATAAATTTGCTGGACCACCATTCTTCCCAGCCCCTGTTGAGGTCAGGGAGATAAATGGGATGATAAATGGCTTCTGTCATATAACACCTATACATTATAGTGATAAATTAATTTGCATGTTTGAAGGGTTTACTTCCTCAGAAACATTTTTATTTGATGTTGATGGGCAAATTATGATTAGGATTAATGACTTTTTAAAGAGGTCTCTGATTGTGCCCTCTTAATTGTACTGATTTTTAAGGACCCCACTGGTAAAAAAAGATAATGTTTCACCTTTATTTTTAAATCATGCACAAAGTAAGCAGTCAACATCATAGCTGAGGATTTCTGCTTTGGATTTGCAGTGTGCTGCTTACGGTCTCAGAAACAGCATAAACCGTTTTCTGGTTAAAAAATGTTAATTGAGGAAATTAATATTCAGGGCCAGATGTACGTACATTTGCGAACATACCCAGATCCGTTTTCATGATCTGGCCCAGCTCTGGGACGGCTCTGAACCGGATGTGTTTTTTATTTGGCGGATCCGGGCCAAATGTGCAAATTATCGTCATGATCTGGGCCAGATCCGGACCAGATAAGTGTTCGATAGTGGCGATTGCGGCCCTTATTTGGGCCAAATGCGGACCAGCTCATTTTACGTCTGGCACCCATTTGTACTATATAGTCAATGTCACTAACAAATCAAGGAGTTACAGTATTTGTTCAGAATTTCAAGCTTTAAAAAGTTAAGATTGTCAAATGTATAAATATTACTAATAACGCTTTTTAAACAGTAACATCCAATACCCCTAGTTGAACTCAGTAGCCAGTAGTTTGATCATGTATATTGAGTGTTAAATTATCAACATCTTGAAATAAATTATCTAAAAATCAAAACCTTGTACTAATGTATTTCAGAAAAGAAGCACAAATTCAAAATTTTACTTACTTTATTAAATTTCATTTATCACACACACTTTCCCTCTCAATTTATTACACACACATATGTAGCATGCACTGGGTGGTGGGTGGATCTTGCCCTTACTGCCCCTGTTGAGACAAGAAAGCCAATCAGCACACATGACAATCCTTGGCTAATGCTTCCTGTACAAAAATGACATTACTCAACATTATCAAGATAGTTAATGATTTGAGAATGAATGATTTGTGATGCAGTGTGTAATGCTTCCACTAGATTGGAAATGTAAAAATCTTGTTTGAGAAAGATGACAAGTCTTAGTCTTGGAACAAGAAAATTTGAAAAATGTGAAAATGGAGGGTACAAATTAGAAGACAAAGTGGAATGTCTATTTCTATCCCTGTTCAAACAATTTAAGCAAAAAAAAAAAAAAAACAGCGTTCCACATTTAGCTTTTAGAGAGACAGTTATCTTTGATTATGAGTGCACCACCAGGGACTCGAATTTCCAAATTGTCGATTGTCGATTTGACGATTGTCTGTCATACGAACGAGAATTTTAATCCTGATAACACCTTTATGTAATATATTTTGGTTTTTGAGTTTTAAATGTCAGAAACATAGACTAAACAGTGCTACAAGACTTACACTTACCTTACTGAAAGGCAGGATTGCAGACAGGGCACGCCGAATTCACGCCAGTCACGCCACCTCGGTCCTGGGGCTGTAGAGACGGGGGAGGAGGGAGAAGGCATGATTCATTCGATACTTGGATACCCGTCTAACAATATAAAATCATTATTTTAACATACAAACACGTATCTCACAACATAGATAGCTCGCCAACATCCCAATTCGTTCCATTGGCAGACGTAATAGAAAGTTTTACAATGATCGAACTTGTCTTAAAGATGGCGCCTATGATTTCAGTTGCCGGAACTCTTATCCCTGATTACTAGAGCTGTAACGATACACCAACTTCACGATTCGGTTTGTATCACGATTTTTGACCCACGGTTCGATACAAATCTCGATGTTTCTTTTTTTTTGGGGGTGGCTAGACATTTTATTAAATAACATTTTAATAGTTTCCCTTAGAACACCAGAAGATTACAATATAATATATCTTTTATTTTATATCCTTTATATTTTTCTGAATGACTGATATTTATGACAGCACACTTTATGCAGATTAGCCTATAGCCTAGGCCTACTATTTTTTATTACAACTCTACCTCTTTAATTCAGCTGTCTGGTTGAAGCCTGGAAATGTTGTAAACAAGCATAGTTGTATGCTTAGCCTATCATAGTCTACTGATTGGAATTGGATTGGATTTCCCCATGTGTGTTTAAGTTTCAAGATAATACTTGTTCTCCTTGGGACAGGCCCTTTTGGGAAACGTTGGTATTGAGATGATGAGTCAACTTCAATGCAAGAGTTTTAAACAAATATGTGCAGCAATGATAGCTAATGATGCTAAGCGGATTTAATAGTAATTTAGCTAGTCGTCTTTTAAGCGTCCTTGCTTTCACGATTGTGAATGTTTTATTTAAGTCGCGTGTGTTCATTGAGCAGGAGAGGGAGGGAGAGTGAGCGTGAGAGAGAGCGGGGCAAGGAGAGGGGGTTTACTTCTATACTGTTTGGTAAAGTTGCACACATAGTCTACAATAAAAGCAAGGAGAGGTATGAAATTATTATTTATTTATTTGTTTTTGGACAACGTAGGCTACCGATAAGTAAAGCGGGAGATGTGGGTTGCTTTTGCGGCCGTGTAAGCTGCAAAGCAGTGCGTGAAACACTAGAAAGGGTGTGTCGCGATTCTGCCTTTTCACACCACGACACAGTATTGTGGATATGAATGTCGCGATTTCGGGTTTGAATCGTATATCGTTACAGCCCTACTGATAACACCTTTATGTAATATATTTTGGTTTTTGAGTTTTAAATATCAGAAACATAGGCTAAACAGTGTTATAAGACTTACACTTACCTTACTGAAAGGCAGGATTGCAGACAGGGCACGCCGAATTCACGCCACCTCAACGCCTCGGTCCTGGGGCTGAAGAGACGGGGGAGGAGGAAGAAGGCATGATTCATTCGATACCCGTCTAACAGTATAAAATCATTATTTTAACATACAAACACGTATCTCACAACATGGATAACTCACCAACATCCCAATTCCTTCCATTGTTAGGGACCTGAAACCGGTCTATACGGCTCTAAATTTTCATGGTAGATTACGTCGAATAAATCGACTAATCGCTGCAGCACTACAAAGAATCTGTCACTGTTTATGTTATAACTAGATTGTAACTCTGTAAAGTGTGTTTTCCATTGCTGCTGCTGCTTCAGTTTTCTCAACCACGATTACCGCGTTTTGAAAATGCTCCCTCCCGCTATGTAGCTGCTAGTCAAGATGGCGCACGCTGAGGGCGAAAGATTCTAGAGTGAGCACGTATCCAGCGTTCCACATTCAGCTTTTAGAGAGACCGTTATCTTTGATTACGAGTGCACCACCGGGGATTCGAATTTCCAAATGACGATTGTCCGTCGTACAAACGAGAATTTTAATCCCTGATAACACCTTTATGTAATATATTTTGGTTTTTAAGTTTTAAATGTCAGAAACATAGGCTAAACAGTGCTACAAGACTTATCACTTACCTTACTGAAAGGGAGGATTGCAGACAGGGCACGTCAGTCACGCCACCTGAACGCCTCGGTCCTGGGGCTGAAGAGATGGGGGCAGAGGGAGAAGGCATGATTCATTTGATACTTGGATACACGCCTAACTGTACAAAATCATTTTTTTAACATACAAACACGTATCTCACTACATAGAACACATCTCAATTATTTTCTGGCTTACAGAGGATGCGGTAGCGGTTAAGGAATCAGGCTAGCATGCCAGCCTGGAAATTGTGGGTTAAAATCTCAGCCTAAGTTGCTCTAAGGGAGACTAGAGCTAGCCCTGAAGTAACAAGTGTAGCAGGGCAAGAATGAACCGAAGGCAGGAATGAAGTGAAAACCCGACAACGCGGGTGTGTTTATTTTCTGTTCAACACTGTGGTAGCTTGGTGGGTGAAAGTGAAGACCCCTCGTCGTGGTCCGGTGCGGGGGGGAGAAGGTTCTTGGGGAAATCAGCCAGGCAGGCAAGGTGCAGATGAGGGGCTCACCACTGTGGAGAGGAAGGGAGGCTGGAGGTCACCACTGTACGCCAGCTTCGGCCAGTCGGGGCTCCAGTCGTCCGTGGGTCGTCTTTTGTTTAGGCGCCTTCTGTGGAAAACGGATATGGGAGTGAGGGTTAGAAAATCCAGAACTCACATCTCCTCGACGGCGCTGCTCCTTTTGTGCTTGGACAAACGAGGTCTGATGCGATGTGGGTGGCGATGATTGGCTGCCAGCCGTGCCTCGTTGAAGCCGTTTGCGTTGGCCATGTGCTTCTGTTGACAAACCCCGTGTTTTTAGCCGTGCATGCCCACCAGAGGGTGCTGAAGCGACTCTTGGTGGTGTGTGGCCGGCATGACACCGACTTGAGGGCCGTCTGGTCACACAAGTAAATTGACCAAATTAAGTCGATTCGGATAAAAAGCGTTGCTAAATTAATTTGTACATGGATAAAATGAACATTTCATTAACCCTTGCTTACCCCAAAAGCTAACGTTAGCTAATCGTCCAAGACCAGTTTAAAGTAGCGTAAACGTCAGAAGGATCCATTAACATTATATGAAAGCAAAAATAATGTATTTCATTCTAATATAGTTGAAGCAAATGGGCTTACCTGAAACAAATCAAACGAACTCTTCTTTTCACTAGCTCTCATGTTCACCAACCGCCTCCGTTAATAACTCCGCTCTGGCGGCGGTTACGCAGTCGACGAAATCGTAGAACTAAAAATTCGCGCTTGCGTTTCACTACGGCTGGCCGTATCAGTTGTGACTGTGCTTCCCGCCCCCTGGTGTCTGATCCGGGTCAATGTCTCCATCACGACAGTAAAACAGAGGTGACAGTTACACGGATTTGCCGGTTTGAAGGCGGAGTCTGTCCGGAGTCTACTGCTATCTGGGTAGCGTTATCAGCGCCATGGACAAGCCGCAGATAACGAACTTAATGTACGTTGTATTTATCAAACTTTCACTTCATCAGTTTCTGTGCCTTTCTCCGCCCCCTACCGCAACGTCCACAACTGAACGGCATAGTCTACAAGTGCAGTTGAATGAAGTTAACTGATGACAACATTAAAAAGAATCAAACGTTTCAAGCGATCATGAAATAATACAATCCATGATGTCAACAAGCAGGGAGATAATGAAGATCAGTAGTTCTACTCAAACTACTTGTGCACGTAGGCTATGGAAGATTTGTCAAATCTAGCAAGTAGGACAGTTGAAAGGAGCCCTATGCAACAATTTTAGCAAAAATGACCTTAATTATGCAGGTTGAGAGTCGTTCTGATGGTTCTATAACACTTTCTGGGTTGTTTGGTGGGTGCTTCGTCTCCCCTTGCTTCTCCGCGGAAAAAACGAATATGCAACTTTCTGAACCCGGACTGGGTAAATCTGGATGTGACTCAGCGGAAGTATCCAATCGCGCCTCGAAAATGTAGTCAGATTGTAGTTTCTAAGAAGACTGCAAAACGGACGCCGACTTGGCTTTGTTGCTGTTGAAATTGTAAGTAGCCTACCCTTAGGTGAACTTCGTTTTGTAATGTGGTTTGATAGTCTCTTGAACAATGTGTTTGCTCGACCGTTTTATTGTGAGCCCTGTATGTGTTTAGCTTGGTTTCTTGATGGCTAGCTCGCTAGCTAGTGGGGGTTTAGCGTAGCAGTCACTTGCTACCGAAGCTGCAGGGGGAGCTATGTCGTGAAAAATGCGAGCCCAAATCCGGCGAAAACCCAGAAACAGCGAAGGAATAACCAGACCTGCATAGGGCTTCTTTAAGTGGATGACGTGAAAGTAAGACATTCGAAAGGCCAATGAAGGTTAAGGTTCCTTTTGATATAGCACAAATACGCAAAACTGGTCCTCTAAATAGCGATTTTGTTTTCTTTGAAAGGTTCTGTTATTGACACATTTAACCACAAACTGCATTTAACACCTGCTTTTACAAGGCGGAAATATTTAAGCGCAGAATAGACGTGCACTTTCACTGGCAGTTTTTGCACATACCATGGAATACATAATTAGGCGCTTCTTTACGCTTCCCCTCCCATCTTTTTACACTAAACTCCCACTTTCCCCTTGACCCTCCCATGAATGCATATGCATGACAAGGAAATACGCAATTTGCCAGCTCCCGCGACAGGCAGTCTGCGCTTTTACCCTGTTTGTACATACCTCGGCGACGCACAAAAACAGAAGACGGGTCTATTTTTTTTTAACGTAGCCTACGTGCCTCTATCACATCTGGTGTAGCTAGTTGCACTGATCACAGTAGAAGGTAATTGATGTAGCCTCCCTGTCAGTCTCACACGCATGCATTGTATTGCCATAAGCAAAACTGTATACTGTAGCACCAGTGCTACGTTGGTAAATCTTCCATCGCACAAACTATTTTTTTTGTAGCATGTGCGACATATGTCGCACTGTACAGCCCTGCTCGCTATGTTTTTATGCGCACGTTGCGAAACAAATACGCCTGAAGTGGGCGTAAAAGCATTAGTACATCTGGCCCCCCTCCCCGATATTTACCGGGGAGGGGGGAGGGCCGGTCATCAGGGGGGGGAGGGCCTAAGAGAATTTTTTAAGCCTTAGGGGAAGGCCCAGGATAATTTTTTTTGGCCTGGGGGGAGGGCCGAGGAAAATTATTTTTTCCTGATCAATGATCCATTTTATTTTAATATAAATATTAAAATATTTATATTAAAATAAATATTTTAAAAGGTTTATAGGCCAAAACATGATTCACGTCTCGTAAGCTTGCAGGTCACCCGCGGTTATGAGTCATAAACAAAATATTTTAATGATATTCGGGTCATTTGCGGGCGGGTCAGTTAAAATTAATTAAATATATATTTTCTACAAATAGGCCTACTTAAAATATCACGAGAAGGCTAGCATCAATACAGTAAAGCATCAATACAGTTAAGTCAACAGATAGATAGATAGATAGATAGATAGATACTTTATTGATCCCCAGGGGAAATTCAAGGTCTCAGCAGCAGCATACATACAACACAAACACATTCTTTAACAGCAGAAAGAGTAATTAAAGTATATAATATAAAAACACAACTAAGCAGTAAGGACAGTAGAAGATAAAGAATATACTAAAATACAAATTATACTAACACTTAATACAATATATAAAATATACTAAAATACAAATTACAAAAATACAAATTGTGCTAACACTTAATCTAAATCAATTCTAAAAACAGTATCCACATAGTGGTGATTTAATAAATCAGAGGCGCTTGCAATGACTGAGGCAGGGACTGAGCCTGTGATTCTCTGTGCATAGTAAGGTATGGTAAGGTGCTCTAAGGTGCTCTGTGTGAATGAGTGTCATGGTGGTAGTGCAATGGTGATAGTGGTCATGGATATAGTGCAAATGAGTAAGTCAACAGTGCAACAATGCAGAAATAAAGTAAAGTAAAGTCTATATATTTAACTATTTAAGAAAATGTATAAGTGTGGCCACAGTTCGGCTGTGGCATGGAGGGGGGGGGGGGTTATGCATATGTGCTGATGTGCTAATATAGCACGCAAACAGTGAGGCATAAAGACAGTGGTACAAGTGGCTAGTGGACAGACAGTACCAAACATGGAGGGGGTGAAGAGGCAGACAGACTATGCAGAGAAGTCTATCTCTCCTCTTCCCTTAAGTGAGGCATTGAACAGTTCAATGGCCCTGGGGACAAATGACTTTCTCAGTCTGTCAGTTGTGCAAGGCAGTGAGCGAAGTCTCCAGCTGATAAGGCTCTTCTGCTTAACAATAGTGCTGTGGAGTGGGTGACACTCATTGTCCAAGATGTTGATCAGTTTGTTCAGGGTCCTTTTGTCAGATAGTGAAGTTATGCACTCCAGTTCAGCTCCAACTACAGGGCCAGCTTTCCTTACCAGCCTGTCAATTCGCCCCACATCCTTCTTCCTTGTGCTTCCTCCCCAGCATACTACTGCATAGAAGAGGACGCTGGCAACAACAGACTGGTAGAACATCCTGAGGAGCTTACTGCACACACACCGCAGCCTCCTCAGGAAGTACAGCCTGCTCTGCCCTTTCTTGTAGAGTGCGTCAGTGTTGGCTGACCAGTCCAGTTTATTGTCCAGGTGGAGACCCAGATACTTGTAGGTGCTAACCACCTCCACATTGACCCCATCAATGTGGACTGGTAACAGAGTGGGCTGAGACCTGCGGAAATCCACCACCATCTCCTTGGTCTTTGAAGTGTTAAGTTGAAGATGATTGAGTTTGCACCATTGCACAAAGTCCTCCACCAGGCTCCTGTACTCCTCCTCCTGCCCGTTCCTGATACACCCCACAATTGCAGTATCATCAGAAAACTTCTGCATGTGGCATGACTCGGTGTTGTAGCAGAAGTCAGATGTGTACAGGGTGAACAGGACTGGAGAGAGCACAGTTCCCTGTGGCGCTCCGGTGCTGCAGATCACAGTGTCAGAGAGACAGTTCTTCAGTCTGACGAACTGTGGTCGTTCGGTCAGGTAATCTGTAATCCAGGTTACCAGGTGAGCGTCCACACCCATCTGCAAGAGCTTGTCTCCCAATCTGAGGGGCTGGATGGTGTTAAAAGCACTTGAGAAATCAAAGAACATGATTCTCACAGCACTTTTCCCCTTGTCCAGGTGGGAATGTGTCCTGTGTAGAAGATAAGTGATGGCATCGTCCACGCCCACTTTCTCCTGGTAAGCAAACTGTAACATGTCTAGTGCATGGCGTACCTGGGGTCTGAGCATGCCTAAGCACAGGCCTTGAGTAGCCTTGGGCACAGTCTGTCAGGCCCAGCTGCTTTATTGCTGCGCAATTTCTTAAGTTGGACTGTCACTTGATCTTTTGTAATGGTGAGGGTTGTAGGGGGGGGGGGGGTGCATCTGGGATCTGTGTGTCTGATGGCTGTTGACTGAGGTCGTTGTCACTTCATTGTTCATGATCGCCATGTGGGGGAGGGGTGCAAAATCCAGTGATGGTGGGGGTACGATAGCCTGTGATGATGGAGGTGAGTGTTGCGCTGGTATTGAGGGGGTGTGAGGGTGGGGGCTGGGGGCTGGGGGATGGTGGACAGACCACCGCCATTGGAGCTGGAGCAGGGCAGTCAAACCTGTTGTAGAAGTGGTTCAACTGGTTCGCCCTGTCCAGGTCCCCCTCCACAGAGCTGCTGTTCTTCTTCAGGCCAGTGATAACCTTCATGCAGTCCCATGTCTCCTTCAGTAAAGTAGCTGAAGACGCTTTATAGAGGTTAAACAGATGGAGAGTTAAAATAGACACCCTTTCAGGAAAAGCGATATAGGCTATGGGAAATACTGGGAAAAGTTCTTAAAGAAGATGACAGTAGTACAAGTTATGGTCTATGTAGGCCTTCTCGCGAAGCCATTTAAAAGTATGACAGCCAAAACAGGCAGCCTGCAGGAATAAATGTTATGGCACAGACTACACAGCCATATCTACCGGTATGTATAGGTTCGCGCATGCATAAAAGTTACCTTAGTTCGTTGTGTTTGTGACTTTAAACAGTGGATGTGCTTTAGTAAAGCTTTGTGCTTCATTCAGCATTATAAACCAGTTCTTACGCTAACGTTTTGACCAACAATATATCTCTCTTGCCTACCTTGCCTCACCATTTCTGTTTTCGAAAGAAAGATGTATGTCCATGGCCTTCAAATCTTATCCTAGTGTTCTAATTCTTGGTGGTTGCGTGCATGCTTGCGTGTAGTTCTACTGCATAAAGTTTCGCAAATAAATTAGTTTGTTTTACAGAAATGGCCTACTGTCACACTGCATGCAGGCTATAACCAAAAGCACACATTTTGTAAATAAGCGGGTCGGATCGCGGGTCGGGTATAATTTTGTCCTAATTAATATTCGCGCTCTAAGTTGCGGCCGACCGCGTTGATTAAAATATCGGGCGACCGCGGGCTGCTTGTGACCAAACCCGCGTCATTTTTCGACCAGTTTTATTTGATTCACGTAGGGGGGAGGGCCTAGGAGAACTTTTTTGAGCCGGGGGGAGGCCCCTGGAAAAAAAAAAAATTGACCAGGGGGGAGGGCCAAGCAGAACATTTTTAACCCGATCGTCTGGCGACCGGCCCTCCCCCCTATAAATATCGTACAGTCCCTAAGTAAATATATTTTGATGCATTGGATTTATTGACTAGAAATGTTGAGCATACATCAGCATAACTTAAAGAAACCCACACAGATAAAGGAATCATAATCAATAACGTAGCCAGAAATGGGTGGGCACAGAAAAAAACGGGCGGGCAAACCCAATTTGATTGAACATAAGAGAGGCCTAGATTAGATACACCATACAAACATTAATCATAGGCATGTTATATTTATGACATAAAAGTTGAATTTATTGAACGCATTTGATCAAAGCTGACATCGGAGCGTCGCATAAAACAAATTTAAGCAACAGATTGACCATTGGACAATCCTACTGCAAAGCCTTTCCATAGGCATGCTACGTTTATGACATAAAAAGTGGAATACTGTATGAACGCATTTCATCACACATGACAATTAAACGGAGCTGCCGGCTGTTTGCGATTTGACTGATTCTCTAATTGGACGGGGAAGACTGACAAGTAGACGGGCCTAGGCCCTTCCAGGCTCGCCTGTGTCTACTCATGATCATAATATTACAATCCTTTACAAAACGACGGCTCTATATGTTTCTTAATCAGTCATGGGTGTGTTTTGGGCGTAACATCTTTTAAATCAATGAGAATGACATTTGTCATTCCCTTTAAGTATATAGTATATATAAGTATAGTATATATACTTTTTTGATCCCGTGAGGGAAATTTGGTCCCTGCATTTAACCCTAACGGTGAATTAGTGAAACACAAACAGCACACAGTAAACAATGATGTAAACAACGATGATAGACAGACATCATTTGGACAAAATATAGAGCATATTAACCTCCGTTGCTCAGCCAAATGCCTTCCTGTTACGTCCTGTTATCACAGAGTTACAGCGATAAACGATTTTTGATGGTCACAAGTTTACTTCATTAGCGTTTATTTTTTTGATTATTAAAGAGTGTTTTTCATTTAAAGGCTTGACTTCGTGCTTATTCAGAAGAGCATTTAGTGCTCTCCCCAATCCCAGACGTTCACATTGCATGTTTGTTTGTAATGGATGCAACCGCGAGATACGCTTGGGTGCTCCGTCTCTCGGGCACCCACTGAAAACATCGAGCACCCACATGTGCCAGCTTACAGTCCCGGCTAAATTTACATTAATTTAAAATCAAACATCGCAGTTTATGTTAAATTCAGCATCTCTCATAATGTGATTGGATATGTTCCTGTCAATTCCCTACTCCATATACTAACCACCAATGAGAGCGTCTCTCGTATGAAAATTCCTGACACTTCCCACCAGAGGTGGGACCAAGTCACTGTTTGGCAAGTCACAAGTAAGTCCCAAGTCTTAGCAGTCAAGTCCAAGTCAAGTCCCAAGTAAATACAGAGAAGGGCAAGTCGAGTCCAAGTCCAAGTCACATCAAAGCCAAGTCGAGTCCAAGTCCAAGTCCCAATCTTTTTCAAGTCCTGAACAAGTCATCAGGTACTCTTCACTTAATAATGCCATTATTAGACTATCGATCATAATTTTAGCACTTCCATCTAATCCACAGTATTTTTTTTACAAATACAGATTAAAATATGTTCAATGTTTCTGTCTTGTAATCTTTTACGACATATGCATGTGCATACCTGTGTAATATACACATGTGCATACCTGAGTAATCTGTACAAAGCGGATAGCTACATGACACTCAGCACAGCTGCAAATATATATAATGTTTTTCCAAATTGCGGAGCCCACTGTAAGGATGAGTAATAATTTGACTGATGGTATTTCACTGCGCTAGGCCACAGATTTGCCTGCAAACAATTTATTAGGCTGTCTGCCAGTGGTGACTCATAAGGGAAGCCAAGGTCAACACTTTTATATTATTTAAAAGATAATAATGACAGTAATTGTGTTTTAAAGTATTCATTTCTTAAGAAATACTACACATTTGATGCTGTTTATCTAATTTGTAAATGGTGCACTGTCACTTTAAGCCCATTGTGCACTGTCCACACGTTCTCATAATGATCTTTTTTTACCAGCTCCGTTCAAATATAGCCTATGGCTAGTCCACAAACTCAAAAATTGTTTGTGCCACATGTATAGCACAATATTAACAATGATAAGCATGATATTAAGTTGGCACAAACAGCTTTCATTCCTTTGGAAAGAAAGAGAAGCATGTATGACATGATGCTTGCTTGACATTTTCTGTTTGCAATTAAAAGTGAATTATGAGCCTGGTAGCCAGTAGCCACCTAGCTACAGTAGCTGAGTGGAATGCGTTTCAATCGGCATATCATGTGCTTCATGTAAATAAATTATTGAATACTTCAAGACTCACCAGTTCCATTACACAAGGCAAAGACAACTCTTCATAATATTCTTGTCCACTTTCCAAATCACAGTGAGTGCAGCTATGTCATAGTGACCTGGATCTCATAGTTTATAACAGTATAGTAGACTAGTGAGAACCGGATAAATTCACAATCTCCTCTAATCTCGTACTTGTTGCTTCCACGATTTCTTTTTATATGTTTCTTATATTTAAAAGAAGATATCAATCATCATCAACAATGACAAGCCAGCTGGAACCTACTCGTTTTCTCTCCCTCTCGTGCGTGCTTAGATGTGTTCTCAATTAAATGCAGTAGCCTAGCATAAGTTTAAGTTGGATCTTAATGGAGAGGACTCGAAAAGTATCATCTTTATGTAACATGCTGTTGGTGCTTTTTGACAAACGTTCTCTAACAAGAGTGCAAATCAGTTTGCAGTAAAGCTACTAGTGATTGGCTAAATGTTGATCCTTCCTCTGTCTCTTGATGCCCTACACACAGTGCGTAACGCGTGTGAGGGTAGTGGCAGTAGGCTACTGAACTGTGCTCTGCTGCTTGTCTCCGCTATTTTTTTTATTTTTTTTTAGTCGCAGGAAAGCGTCTCTGGGTTGACTGGTACACGATCAGGAAATTTAGTTTTTGATTCGAGACATGTCAAGTCATCACAAGTCAAAGAGGCAAAGTCCGAGTCAAGTCTTGAGTGAATAGTATTCAAGTCCAAGTCGAGTCGCAAGTCATGCCGAATTTTATCAAGTCAAGTATGAAGTCATTAAAATCATGACTCGAGTCTGACTCGAGTCCACATGTCTGCTTCCCACCTGAAGAATTAACGCAAGGCTTTGTCGGGTCTTCAGCCCCGAATGTTTAAAATGTATATAGCCCTGAATATCATTTTAAAAGTAGTCTGACAAAGCTTATTCTTTTGTGACATAGCTAAACACTGGTACCAGAACGTCTATAACATAGCCTAGGTGGTCGCAACTCACAAAAGTAAAGCAGATAGAAAGAACTCACGCAAATCTAGCCTACAACACGCAGACAGCTTCATGCGCAGGGAAGAGAGCTGTGCTTTATGATTGTTGGCTTCTGATGGTATCTTGCTAATTCACTGAACTGCATTAGGTGACACAAATGGTATTGCCTTTATCTTATAACTCCTTGTCTGAGCGACTACCAGGCCTATGGTTTTTAAAAGTCAGATGTTCCCTGACAAAGACATTCGAAAATTAAGAATGTTTATTGACTTGAAAAATACACTAATTTTTGCAAACTCCCTTCATTCAACCCTTGAAGACATTGCGGTCTGGTGCGCTAAGTAGATCGTTTCTCGTACCATTTAATTTCTCAGAATGTAGGTCTACTAGGCCTACAATAACGTCATCACCAAATACATCTTTTATTTTTAGTTGATCAACCACAAAGAGTAGCATAGGCCTACTGTGCACAGTGCACTGACGACTGTAGCAGCCCAAGGTAACCAGTTGTTGTAGATGAGAGGCAACCCCTTGTTTCAGATAGCCTGGACAACTTGTTACCTGGGTGTTGCCTACGTTATTAGATAGATAGATAGATAGATAGATAGATACTTTATTGATCCCCAAGGAGAAATTCAGGGGGTCTCAGTAGCATACAGACATAATTAATGGTAGCCTACAATAGGTAATTGATTCGCGTAACATATTAGTTGGCTCAAAGAGTAGGGAATCAGGATGGAGAGAGTCACGCGTGTGTTGCTTTTGCGGGATCGAATCCAGTTTAATGCTAGTTTTCAAAACATATATTTTTTTACATGTCTTTTGTCCGAGTGGCTGTAATGTAGCCAAGCGACTTCAAACCGCCTAAAACAACTTGTTTGTGAATGTCTGACAACTGCTGCAGCGCATGCACGCGCAATGTTTGTCTACGAGCGCACCTGCCTACCATCAGGCTACTCAGCTACTAGAGAAATAATTTCCCCTGTTTGTATGTTCACTCCAAGTTGGCCTACCATAACTTACCAACTCTGCACTGTAGACCCTAAACTGGCTATTTATATTTTTCTGTGAAATAAGCAAATGTATTTGTTCAACTTTATGAAGCAGAATGCACTATAGGCTACTTGGAACGTAACACATTTGACAAAGGACAGATGTATGTTGCTAGTGACAAAATATTAACTTTCAGTGTTTTACGATGTCTTTGTCATGGGGAAGTGTTTTCCCCCATGCATTTATTCTAGGCTACTGTCAGTGACTGCCGCGAGAGAAGCGGGTTCTTTGTTTCGTTCATTTCAGTGACTGACGCGAGAGAAGCGGGGTCTGTGTTGTGTTGCGTTGTGTTGGGTTGCGTTAATTTATTTTCATTGGGCATGCCCTGCCGTAACGTCCACAGCTCTTCAGTTCCGACAAAGCCGAAATTACTCCTTTTGAAACAATAAGTGCCGCTTGACAGGGGGGGATCCCAAGCATCTTTCAGCTATAGACTAAGGCTACTTTGAGAACATTTCCTAATTCACCCAACACTAATATTCAAAATGTTGAAAACTATTTCGGCATAGCCTATAAGCAGTTTAATTAAATGTAATGTTAGTTGTAAACAAATGGGCTACTTGGTGAGGTGCTTGGCCTCACAGATGCGCTCGTGCCTTAGATGGCAAGAAAAATCTTCACGATATAGCCTAGGCTAGGCCTATTAACTGACCACCTGATTCACGTTGGCTGGGGGGCAGGGGGGCCATCAGACATTTGTGCCCAGTTAATCCGGCCCTGCCCCAGCGTCGGCGTCAAGGGCGGGCCATAGGGGGCCAGGCCCGTCCAAACAGGCCAGTGCCCCCCCCCAAAGTTCTCTCCCTCACATAAAAAAATCTAAATATTATTATGCATGATTGAAATTAAATCCATATTGAACACTGATGTTGAACACTTAGCCTACTCAAAATGAAACATGACATGTGTCAACTATGCTACTGTTGATTATGTGCGCAAACTGCGTGATGAAAAGGGATTCTGCACACTCGGACACCATTGCAATGAGTGCCACCAATATATTTACCACGACTCCTGCAACGCCAAATGAGCATAAATCTCGATCAGTAGGGTTTTTAGACACTGCTGCATAAGAAATCCAGTAAAAGGTCTCAAGATAGATCTGGGAATATAATGGAAAATACAAGGTTTTTCGTATGACCGCAGGATGACCCAAGCTGAATGCATGATCTGTTAATCTAAATTGCAGAAACTATAAAGGGCCAAGGCACTTATGATAAAATATTTTGTCGTCTTCCTTCGCAATCGTCCTTGTATAAACGGCCCCTTAGTGAGCGCAACACAGCACGGGTCTTAACCTGCTTTATCCAGAGGGAGACATTTTTGGAAGCAGTGACAAAAAGCCCATCATGGACCTGGCTGGGAAATGCGACAGTGGAGTCGGCATTCGTAGGCTAACCTGTCGCTGCAAGTACTTCTCCAAACTCAAAAACAAGTAGACTTAAAAGTGGCAATAAAAGTGGACTGTCAGAGCAGCACAAAATACTAAAAGTCATACCGAGTGTCCTGTTTGCTCTTAAACTTTCCATCACAATTGGTGCATTTACCACTTCGTAAATGTGTTAGAATTTGTTCTGTAGGCTACTTTAAAGAACATTTTGAGGGATCACATAGCCTATGTGCAATGTTGTGATATTATCAGTATGTGTAATTTGCTTTTGAGCAGGATCTTACAAGAACATTTCGAAATGAATGGAAAGACACAGTGAAGCCTATAGCCTAGGCTTGTTAGTGGTGAGTCTGTTATAGCCTATTTACTTGTATTGTAGCCTATGCAAGGCTATTCTATTAAAATTCTATTATTCTAAACGTTGTGTGCTAGTTTATTCAACGGCTATGACCGCTATGTTCTTGCACTATTTCCCCCCTTGATCATATTGATTCAGTTATCCAAAAGGCTCGAAGGATGCTCTTTATTATATGGCAAAATAACGAATAAAAGTGAGGTGAGGTGCCCCCCCGTCAGTGCTCATAGCCCCCCCCCCCCCCCCCACCAGTTGCTCTCTGGTGCCGACGCTGCCCTGCCCCCAACAAATCACACCTTCCCACCAGCTGTGACAGCTTAAAAGAAGTCAAGATGACTCCTAACTCACAGACCTATTCACAAACCGGTTTTGTGGCATTTCGCCTGTTTTGAAATCCTATGCGGCTACAGGATCTTGCAATCGTGAGGAAGCAATTTTGCATTGTAGGCATAACTAACATGCAATAACGCCACCAACAACAACCAAAACTAGGCTACACATTGTCAACATGTAAATTAAATGTAACATTATTGTGAATCAAATTAAAATGTTCTCTTTTGCAAACGTAGGCATAACAGATTAGGCTAATTTAATAATGTTACAAAGATACTACATCAATCCATATGTTTCATTAGGCTACTAGGCTATTTGTTTCGCCTTACTCTTGATTCATTTAGGCTAGGCCTTTTTATTCAGTTATTTATCATCTTCCGTCCTTGTGTAGCGCACGCATTCTCAGACCTGTCACCTGCCACTCATCGTAAGGGAGGTGTTTGGAATCATTCCCGCATTACAATCATCAGTCAATCAAGGTGGTCACTTCAGTCAAGCTCGTGCATGAGTAATAACGTCATCCATAGCAACGAAGACTCACTCACTCTTAGTCAAAGATTCTAGAGCGCTCAGCTCCAGAATCTGTTCAGGAGTTGTCATTTTTCCTTACTAAGAGTAGCCTAGGCTAGGTCTGAAAGGCTTTGTGAATAACTTAATAAGAGAAACTCCTAGCTAAAATCTTTTATTGCTATTTAGGAGTAGCCTACTCCTAGTGGTAAGATAAAAGGCTTTGTGAATATGGCCCCTGGTGTCTAACCCAATGTTAACCACCTCACACATTTCTCTAGATTTTGCAACGACCTTACATGACACAATGCCATAAAATGCCAGTTTTTAGGACACAGAATAATGTTTGTAATGATACCAGTTAGGCCTACGTTCAACAGTAACATAAGTGTAATGAGCTATTCATTGTCGAAGGTGCATGGTGAAGTGAAATTCTTACTTTGGAAAACAAACATTTGCCGATATCATTGGATAGGGGATAGGCCTAGGCCTACTTGTTTATTTTTTACGTAGCCTACAATGGCCAGTTCAGACAAAGCCGAAATTACTCATTTTGAAACATTTGTATGGTTATATTGCTTGACTTAAATCCCAGAGAGTAGGCTACCGCACCCCACAGTGATGGGCCTAGCTAGCGGTCTTATGCGTTCAGTGTGGGGTAGGCTATAAACAAGCTGAGAATTTAGCGGTGTCACGTCTGCCTGTCACAGACGTGGGGAGCTGAAGCTTGGGATACAGTTACAGTAACAGTATTTTATTTTACTTCTTATGGAATATTTTTTTTTCACTTTTATAAAGGCTTTGTTTGAATGCTGTTGGAACAAATAGTAGTTGATTATAAAGGCAACTTTCTGTTGCAATATTCTGTGTGTTCTGGACTGCAGGTAACTTGTTAAGCCAGTGGTTCTCAAACTTTTTCTTTCATTCCCCACTTTGATCAAGGGGGCATTGACTGATGATAGTGGAGATAACGTGTTATCCCGTGGCCTTTGCAAGTCAGCATCTCCAACGGTAGTCTACTAAAAATATAAGTTTTCGATGTCCCAAACGGAGAGCCATACTTTATTGTTTTAACAATCTCTATGCTACTCACCAAAATGTAGGCATGGGAACATGATGAAGTATCCAACTGTCGTGTGTTAAATTATTGTGATTACGAGCCAGTGGTTTTCAAACATTATGCGTGACTCGGACATCTAACGAAATGCAACAGACTCATATCGTCTTTGCGCGTCTGAAGAAGTTAGCCAAATATGAATGTAATTCTGCGGCATAAAGCAGATGTATTTGTTTATTGTAAAGAAAAATAAAAATGACATGTCAAGCAGTCAATTGACTACATTTTGTTATTGAATTCGTAGGCTGGGATTACTCTCGGCAACAATTATGTTTAATGGTAGATCCTGCTTTTTCAGAAGGGGCGGCAGGCAGAGCGATGTACAGTGGCAGAGCGACGCACAGTGGCTGAAAGTGGTACTAAAGCTTCCCGCAGCTTCACGCCTCGTAATGCGCGAATGAAGTGGTCATTTGAAAGCGATGCCCATAGCTCCGCTGGTGGGAAAACACATGGGACTCAGCGCTGTCCTATTGTGTGCAGAGGGAATTTGAAAGACAACCGATTATCCCGCCCCTCGGACTGAGCACTGCGAACGGTGAGTGCCCAGACCCTACATTTTAATGTGGGTCTGGCTTGTCAGGCTATATGGAACAGGCATTTACTAAAACTTAGCAGAGTATAGGCTACACCAGCGGTTCCCAAACTTTTTTCCCTGCGTTCCACCACCTCATACTGACTCGGCTCGCGTACCCTCACCATCATAAAAACGTAACACATTCTATTGACACATTCCAGGCATCATGCTTAGGCTAATTAGCTGCTTTAAATGATAACAAATAACAAAATCAAAATGTGCAATTGGTCTATGAGCTCTCACACTAAAAAAACAGTGTGGAGAACATTATGAAACACAA
Organism: Alosa sapidissima; assembly: GCF_018492685.1. Lineage (NCBI taxonomy): Eukaryota > Metazoa > Chordata > Actinopteri > Clupeiformes > Clupeidae > Alosa > Alosa sapidissima. Next base: position 1,918,272 of record NC_055969.1, on the reverse strand, counting down.
AGAACAAAAGAGAACAAAGGCATAAGATTAAAAAAATCATTTGTAACACCTTTCCGACATTGCCCTTTTCAACTTGCGTACCCCCTAGTGGAAGCTCGCATACCACCGGGCTACACGTATCCGCACTCGTCTATTATTTGAACTGATAGGCAAAGTGAAACTAACTTCACCGTGGTAGTCAACGACAAAACAGTTATACGCAGTTAATTACTTTCACTATTGACTGACACTGGGTTACCATCGAAAACAGCCTGAGAAAAGCAACACTTACCCCAATAATGTTCAAATGACTGAATTAAAAAGCGAAGGACATTTATCCTGCAGAGGAGTTGCTGCTTACATCTCGTGACAGTGTGTCTCAGCTGGCGTCTTGTTTGTGCGATACACTACAGACTGTACATTTAACAATTATTTATTAAACACTACATATTAAATAAATAACCAGCTTCTCAAACTAACAGTTAACAAAGTAATAACACCAAACAAACTATACAACAGTATACAAATATTTCAAAATATTTATGTAATTTGTGCAATTTCAACAAAGACTATTACACACTATAGAACAAGTGCAAAAGAAAATGCAAAACAACAAAATGTGCAAATGTGATCAGTCACTATGGCTGGGCTGATAACTAGCATCGCTACAAGTCATTCTCCTTGGCTTAAAAAGAACATTTCAAGGGCCCTTTGGTAATTGCACTCTTTTACTAGTGGACCATTAATGCTTATCTTCATGCAGGCTGTCAGACTGTTGCCCTCCAGTCTGTTCTGCAAGTCTGTCCTGATCTATACACCGAGAGTGAATGAAGTTTAGATTATTTTATAGTTTTGTGTAATATGGATGGAATTTGAGTGTGGAGCCCAAACCCACCCAGAATTCATGTCTTCCTAATAAAACCAAGATTGTTACATTTCAAAGATATTGGCCATAGTATTGGCCTTAGTAATAATTTAGAAAGGAAACTGATAAGTCAAACAAGTGTACTATTCCTACAAAATAACAAGATACTAACAATGTAGAGCAAGAATAACCACGTGGTGACACAGTTTAAAGATTAATTTTGGAATCTAAGAGGACACATTTCGCGGAAACATGAGAGTGTGCTACGGAGAGCAAAGAAAAACGTGAGCAATTGAATATGCTTCATATCAAGTAGAAGGCTAAAGTAAAACTTGGACGCTAAACCTGATCCCTTTAGTTTTAGGCTTATGTGTATCAACGCTGCCAAGCTTGTTTGTTGTTGCACTCATACAATCTTTTAAAATAAATATTCTGAGTGAAATATATTGCCGTTGCTCTTAGTTCTTTGGATTTAAGTTTTCTGTTTAAAGGAGAATTCCAGTGTGATGTTGACCTAAAGTGTATTGAAACATGATACCGAGTGTGAACGTATGTCTCATAGCCCATCTCGGCTTGTCCCCTGCACTCCAAAATCTGGCGCTAGTTAGCCGATGCTACCAACAGCTTTTTCAATAGTGGTGCTTCGGCATCGGGCTAGCCATGCAAATAAATCACTGTTTTACACCCATTTACGAGGCTCAATGTATCTCCACACTTCATTGGTAGACTTTTTAGTTTAATAAAAGAGAAGCACATGATGAAAAATTCCAGTGTAAGATGGGAATCGCCAAGATAGAGCCCATTATGTATCATCTGATAACTATATAGCATTATACATAAAATGATATGGACACAACATTATAGTGTGTTTTGTATGTCAATGTAATCAGTATTACAAAGCCAAATTATTTCGGTACACTGATTCCACATGTTTTGGTTGTTTTGTGTTGCTGTTCAAGCAGTTCAGATTGTGTTATTGTATTGTATTGTATTGGTCAAAAATCATTGAGTAACCAAGGGGTAGAAAGAGTAGGGGATAGAGGGGGTATCTGAAGTGTGCTTTTTTTATCACATAGTACGTGGCCACACTATGCCAAACCCATGTTGAGTAATTGAGTAATTCACTTCATTTGTTTTTGGATTGACTGCTTGTGATGTCCATGCCAAGAAATCTATGATCACGAATGCCGTTCACATAGAGCACAGTGTATTGTGAGTGCTTCTACTGCAGAGAAGTTGTTTGGGACTGCTTGCTAAGGGCTGCTTACATTTCGTGACAGTGCATCTTGAGCTGTGCTTTACAGGCGCCTTTCGCTATAGACCAGGTTTTTCTTGGTCAGTGGCGTAATAATTTTTAGAGGGTGTAAGATAGCGATTTTTGGATCATGCACCAGATCAAACCTTATGCCACACCCCGGGGGCAAGGTTTAATAACAGTAGAGCATATGGCGAACATTTTGTCACTGACTGGGTGTAGGATATGAATAAGCCTTATGTCGCACTTTGCACCATGTTGCGCCAGGTGTACGATAGGGCCCATAGTCTTATAGACTTTTCAATGCAATAAATTGGATCAAGATACCCCTGAGATCATCTGACAGAATGCTTGAATAACTTGACTTTTTTGGTTTCGATAGAGAACAGAATTATGCTGATCTTCAATTCAAAACCCAGGCGTCTCCGCCTGAACCAATATGGTAGGCCAGTGGTTTTTCTTGCATTTTTTGGCCTGCTATCTTGAGAGAGTTACGGCATAATCTACTCTTAACTAATTATTATTAGTTTATTAGTTATTTTTGTCTGTGCAGTCTGTGCACTATCATATGCGCAACATACAATTACAGTGATGGTTCCATGGAAGGCAAGCCATTCTTGTGGCTGTGAATAGACCTCTCTTAATAGACAGTGTAGCTTGGAAACATTTTTTGGCTAAAGTTACTATTGATTGTTAATGCATATTTATAATGTTATCTGTTAACAATCAATAGTAACTTTAGTTAACTTAAGTATGGAATAATGGATGAGATGGCGTTCAGGTATCACAAAATTTTAATGCAGGTTTGAGGTGTTAATGCGGCTCCCTCGAATGTGCATTATTTTTCATGCACGTTCAAGGTGGTAATGCAGCCACCTCGAACATGCATTATTTTTCATGCACGTTTAAGGTGGTAATGCGACACAAACACCATGGAGTCCATTGTCCACTATTGCCACACTTATGTTGTGTAGCTGCTATAATTTCCACCTTCTGATCATTAAAACTAGCTTGTTTGCAGAATTACTTCTTTCTGTCACACACCAACTCATTTCTCAATTTTCAGGACAAACTGCTGTTACTAAAATGGATGGTTGCTATAGCCAAAGGCCAGTTGTTAGTTCCATCTCTCTCATTGCCAACTAAGTCAGCATATCCCAAGATCATAGTTGTCAACCCTTCTGTTTTTTCTGGGTTACTCATGTATTTTAACTTTTTTCCCCGCTGTCTTCCTGTTTTAATATTTTCCCTTAAATATCACGTATTTTGATAGGCCTAAGCTAATAACATTAGCCCTACCACTGGACATGTCAGTGTCTGTACAGTTGTCCTGTTGCTACAACCTCCTTGTCCTTCCATCGGAACAGATGAATCATTTTGCTTGCTTTGAGGCGACCCCAGAGTGATATCCCATTTAAGATAATGCTGTGATTGTTGTGAGAACATGTTGTGACGCCAATCTGTAAGCAAAGCCACGTTAGATCTAGCTTCAGTGGTTAGTTAGTGGTTCAGCAGTTTTGAATTTGTGTTGTTGGCAGAGGGATAGCAACAGAAAGATGAATGTTGACATTTTCCCATATTTTGGGTTAGAAACCTGAGAAATCTCCTGTTCTGTTTCTGTTGAGCATTAGCTTTGTACAATCACTGTTTTACTTGGCCTACTGCTGTGTAACTGAGCTAAAAGCCACTTTAGTCTGTAACATATGACTAAGGTGGTTTTTAGCTCATTTACACAGCAGTAGGCTAAGTAAAACAGTGATGTTGCTATGAATGTTGCTATGCTCGCTAATTTATAGGTCTGACACAACATGACGGTTTATTTTAACTTCACAACGAGTTTGTCAAATTAATATTCTGTACTGTAATGTGGGTAAAAAACTGGAATTACTTCATAGGTGTGCAAATATCTGGAAAAACTAAGACGGATCAAATGGTTCCGTGTCATCCTTGTGGGGCCCACCAAATTTTGTGCAGCCCGGTCTTTCAGTGTCCTGGGAATCGTTGACACAAAATTTCTGAAAAAAGAAGAAAAAAAAAACTCTGACTAAACCTATATGACCACCGCTTCACTTGCACGACGGTCATAATAATTGACTTTCTAAAGGGTGCATCACAATTCAACCAAGCAACAGTATCCGATTTGTTATATGGATGTTACCCTTGATTATATCATCTGGCTGCACAGCTACATTAATTACTCTGTTAGAGATGAGTGATTTTTATTTTACCCTCACTAAAACGGAGATGATGGTGACAAGGTTTAGCTTACAGGTTGTGAACGCTAGTAAACATTTTTGGATGAAAAAGCCACCCGTGATGTTGGATTTAACAACCGGATAACAGAAAGAAATTGACTTTCTATACTGTGCATCATAATAGGAAATTGAACCAGGCAGTGGGAAAATAAAGACTTAAAGGCTAAAGTTAATTGAGACATCTAAGCTTGGGCCCATTATATTAATGTTACAATACTTATTTGACTCCCAAAATGGCAACACTAGAATTATCACATCTGTGACATCACCTAATACTCAATAGAACAGAACTTTATGAACTCTGTCCCTTCACAATTGAGATTCACACGTGATGTTCATCTAATGGGACTTTATTGAAGCCAGAATAATCATGTGGTGAGACTGGTTAGCTTCTCTGGCACACCTTGATTTAACCTAGGCCCACCTATCAGCCACTCTATACACCTATTCACCACTGCAGCAGAGCTCCATTTTTCTTACTTACTTTTCTTTGGGAGAGAAGGCCATGCAAATTCAGATTCTATCAAAGCTGGGTTGGGGAGCTCCAGCAGTGGTTTCACCATCCAAAAGTTGAGGACTGTCTGGGTCAAGGGCACACATTGCCTCCACCTGCTAGCTGTTCTGTTCACTAAATCTTGTGTTCATCTCCCCAGTGACACTGTCCAGCGTGCTGAAGAAGAGCCGCTTGCACTCTGTCTCATCTCCTCTGTCCTGCTGCTGCTGGCCTACAGTGCTCATCACCCCATACTGGCTCAGGTGTGTAGGGACTTGGCGCATTCTCTTATCTGTGTCTGATGCGTCATATGCGTCAGTGGTATGCTGTGCCAACTCCAAATCACTCGAGATTCTCCATAAAATCCAATCAAGGCGAGGTTTCTGTGAACCATAGCCACAGTACAGTGTGCTCTTAAAGCCACTATTTCAAGGATGACTTGAGTAGTGATAATACAGTATAAATGAAATGCAGATGCATATAACACACCAGGGGGATTGAACAACACAATAGTGATGGTGCAGAACAGGCAGTAATGATGCAGGTGTACGACAATTTGTTGGGATGGGCTTGGTATTAGAGCAATATGCAGATGCATTGCAGTCTAGATGGGCAGCAAAGGATGAAAAAAGGCAAATATTCTGTGGATCCCAATCACAGTAAATATGAAGTCTGTGATGTTGAAGGAGCCTTGTTGCCTATGCTTTCAGTTCCTTGAGCCATTGTTGTCAATATCATTAATTAATCATATTAATCAACATTATTAATTAATTAATTAATAAATCGCGACTTCACTCGTCTCGCTGGACTGAGCGCATAATGTGGGCTGTTGCGCAAAGAAAGGAATTAGGGAGATGATCTGCATCTCCACTTACCAAACGCTATAGTTTTGCTAACATCTCCACTGTTAATGTAAAATATGTCTCCATGCAGGCAGGGTAGTATCAAGCAGCAGTGAAGTGATAACCTTATGCAGGTAGCACGTCACCTGAGTCAGACAGAAGACGGGCCCTGCTTGCTCTGTTAAAAAGTATTTCTGCCCCTTCCAAACTTGCGTTAAAATGGTGTATTTAACAGCCAGAATTTTATACATTTTTCCAGGGAAGACACCCCTGAACCTGCGGTAATATAATCAGTACCACCTCTCACAAAATACTATCAACGTCCCTGCTACCGGTCCATCAGAAATATGACAACTGTTGTCCGGTCTGTGTTGGGAAGGTTGGGAACCCCACAGAACGATACTAAAGATCACCTCGTTGAAGTTATACAGTAGACTAGGCTAAATCAGAGCCTAGTTTTTTTTATCATCAAGCTGGGGCCAGAATTGACTGCCTTTGGGCCTAGTTTAGGACTACTCAAAATGAGTAAAACCAAATTTGGCAAAATCTTGCACTTTTTCCCCTTTCCACTTTGCACAGTAATTTCATTAATTCCAATCAGAGGAAAGAAAGACGCATGCAGTTTTCTTATTATTATTATTATCTGCTAGGCTATAAGCCTAATGTGAAACCATTTTGTGATATTTTGTATAGATTGGCTATATGAAGATATCGATATTCAATCCACATTTCAAATCCGTTCACACGCTCACAGCTCACACGCCACACTTTCTATTGCTCTGAAAGGGGGGGGGGCACCTTTTTTTTAGGCCAGAAGTGTCAAGTCTATTTCATCGAGGGTTTCTCCCCGGGATATTAAGTTGATGTTTGTGCACATGCTTGTGGCCAAGTTTTTAATATTTGCCACTCTGTTCACTCTAGATCATGAACAGAGAAGCGTAACTGAAGAAGCATTAATAAAGCCAAATTATGTAGGCCTATTCTTTGAACAGCACTGTCTAAGCATTCAGTGAACAGGGTAAGCTACCCAATATATTGCAGACGCGCACCTGAACAGCAGTCGTGTATAGCCTAGTTTCAAGCAAAAAATGCTTAATGTAAACATCACCCAAATAATTTGCTATTGTACCTAAATTAAAAACTGTTTCAGATGGGAGCCACCAACCCCAGTGCTGGAGACTACCATCCCCCCTCATATGAGGCTGACTTCTGCGCTTGTAGATCAATGACAGCTTATTTCCATGACACTAGCCAGCAGAGACATGCCAAGAGCAGCTTCACACATCAGATCAGCTTGTGGGCCATTAGATGACCCTCCCCCCCCCCCCCCCCGCCAACTCGAACTCAAGCAGGATCTTCCGACAAAATTGTGCATGCCTTTGCTAGGAGAGAGGGAGATAGAGAGCGTGTGCATTGTGACGATTATTTATGGTGGTAGCAGAGTAGTGGATACCTACAAGAATTGTTTCGAATAAAGCCCTCCTTACACTGAAAGCCTTTGCAAATATTTGGAAAAGATTTTTGAAAGACTAGTCTCAGACCCTCTCACATCTAAAGACAAGTAATAGATTTGTTGAGTCACAGACTAGTCACAGACTATGATTTTGCAACAACTAGGGATCATGCAAGGTCACTATTTACAAGACTGCTACTAGATTCCTTTAAATTATTTCCATCGTGCACTACCTATCAACAGGAACTCATATATAGCCTACTCATATCAGTCATTTTTTTGTGTTTCTGCAGCATTGTTTCATGTGTGACATCCCTAACAGATATAGAGTTGTTCTGTCACGTGGAATAGCCGACTAATAATTTATAAGAAATTAAATAACAAATAATCATATAGGCTACAGCTGTCGCCTACTTTGCTCCTTCCTGTTTGGTGTTGGAGAGAGGTTTTTACATTGCTCACATCACTATTTGCATGAGCCACGACTAAAAAGACTTGCGATAGTATGAAACATGTTTGATACTGTCGTAACGGCAAAATTATAAAACACTGACTCCGACTGACTTAAAACCGCTAAGAACAAACAATTTTTGGGGCAGCCGTGGCCTACTGGTTAGCACTTTGGACCTGTAACTGGAGGGTTTCCGGTTCGAACCCCGACCAGTAGGCACGGCTGAAGTGCCCTTGAGCAAGGCACCTAACCCCTCACTGCTCCCCGAGCGCCGCTGTTGAGGCAGGCAGCTCACTGCGCCAGGATTAGTGTGTGCTTCACCTCACTGTGTGTACACTGTATGCTGTGTGTGTTTCACTAATTCACGAATTGGGATAAATGCAGAGACCAAATTTGCCTCACGGGATCAAAAGAGTATATATACTTATACTTATACTTAGATTTGTACCTTACACTAAACGATCTAGTTGACGGGAGCACGCCGCGATTCTAGTACAACTCCCACAATTTCGGTCCGACTTTGGAAATGTAGTCGCCGACTGAGAAAACAGACCAAAATCGTACAATGTAAGGCCGCCATAAGACAAATAAACATGTAGGCAATGAATGAAATGTTAGGTATCCGCGCGCAAGGGGGTTGGACAGCGGGTTAAGTGAAATGGATCAACCTATTCTGTTCTTGCTGTTTGTCTCACGATACGGCCCGTACTGAAACCTATAGAAAGCCCCAGACGAATAGGGATGTTTTGTGGTGTGTCGGAAAATGAGAGATTTTTCCCAAAAAGTGGGGTAGCCACTGGCCTTGTGATCTCATGAGCTAAACCATTAATAAAAGCAAAACAAACAAACAAAATGGCCAGATACCTCTTTATAAAATAACAAAGAGACCTTCATAAACAACAGGGCTCTACACTAAAAAAAAATTCCAGGAGCACAGACACAAATTTGGGCGCACAGTCAGTTCTGTACTTAACTTACACATAATCTAACATTACACTGCGGCTAACAGTTAAACATGCCAGTGCACCAATTGCAAAGATTAAGAATGACTGACGACATTTAGGCTACAGGAAACAGGATTTTAAAGATCAGTGCCTACTTTATTTTCAGTCTGTTCTATTTTCCTACATTTTGTTAATTTAGCTAATCCAAATATGCCTATGGTGACCTATCTGACTGCATACTGAATACTACTACTAAAACAGTCCATTTGCTCTTCCACAAAACCCAACATAGTCTAATCAAGGATATATTTTTTATACTTTTATTTTTTATTTGAAATATCTGCATTGATGGGGGCAGTTAGGCAAACATTACTTACTACTACTTTCGTTTTGCACTTCAGCTTCAGTGTAAACAAACAAGAATGCGTGGAAGCCTGGAGTTGTCAGCAGCGTTCTACCTTTGAATAAAATGGGATTATTACGGGAGGCTACTTTTGTGCCTGTTCGCTACAGCTATATTTTGCATATTGCAGCCAATACGTCAACTGGGCTAAAAGGCATGTTAGGTTACCTTTCCTTCTCTCACTGCATTCTCAGAATCTCATCCTGTTCCTCCTATATCCGATGAATTCGGTGGATAGAAGAACTAATTTCTTCAATCTTTGCATCTTGGCTGGCTAGTCTAACTTTCCGCTTTTTCTGTGCGCTCTTGGATTTGATAGACGCGACTACTAGCGAGTCACAACACGAAACTGCTAACGTTGATGGGAGATGTAGTTTTTATCCTGCATTCGCGACGTGATTCTATGGTTTGCACCAGTAATGTTTCTCGATGTTGCGGTGTATTTTGTAAACAAACATTGACATGGTTAGAAGTCATTCGCACCAGTGCGCCTAAATATTTTTTTGCACTCGCACGCAATCATTTTTACTCGCATGTGCGAGTGATATGGGCGCACTGTAGAGCCCTGAATAATAACACGTTTTATCGTGAGACTGCGTGTCGTTTGGAGCAGCTTATTGGTAGGCTATATTAAAAGCAGAAGATTTTCAGTTTGCTTCGGGATTTAATTCACTTTTGGATTGTTTTACAGTGCGTACTGTAGGCCTATCAGCTATCGAAATGAAAGCTCATCAGAGGGTAATATTGTGGAAACAACTGAAAAAAATGTTGGGTAAATATATGGGGCGTGCCACGACGAAATGAGGCTAGTTTGACTCAAAACCCCCGAAAAATGGGTTTATTAGATTTTCATAATCCACAGACCTCAGGGTTTAAAATAAGAGGTAATTTGTTCAATTCCATTTAGCCAACCCAGAGATATTGGCCAAAATGTGAAGGGTATATTCATCTCAGCAAAAAAACAAGTTTTGAGAAAATCAGCTTTAAAGTTCAAACTATACAGCGCAGCTTCTAAATGCTCCATTCACGCAGGCGGTAAAACTACGAAACTAGACACTAACACACCTTATATGTGATTTTGGGAACTCTGTGATGAATGGAAATGAAATATATGACGATCGAAAACTCATGAAAACGCACAATCTGGACATTTTATCTGGACATTTAATCTTAAAACTTGCTTTTGATGGTTGCCGCTTTGGGTTGAATCAGTGACACATGCACGTCAGGTCAAAACCAGGCCATTTTCGTGGGTTTATCATTAGGTGGCAGTCTCGCTAGGTCACTTCCCGGAAACTTTACAGGCAACACAAAAGACGCTACATCTCAATTTCTAGAAATAAAACAGGGATTTTGATGAAAACTAGCAACTGTTTAGCTTGGGATTTCTTAGAGGCATGTAGAAATAAACGGTTTGTACCCACTGAGAGCTTAAAGTCTCACCTTTCAAACAAGCCATATGTGTCCATAGCTATAACATAGAATACGCTGTGGCTCTACAAAAATCGTCAACAATGATCAAGATTGCTGGCACTCTGGGCCAAAGCTTCCGAAAACAGCGCGGCATTCAAAGTGTTAATGCACAGCCTACACATTTGGCCTTCAAAACCATATTTCTAGGTCGTTTTTACAGTAAGAAGAGGTAATGGAATGTGTTAGTGGTGAAATTAGAAAATGCATAATTTTGTCATTTTTTTACCCTCGCTGCATTCAAATCGCTATGTCTGAAATGGATTTCTGCGACACAAGACTCATTTTGTCGTGGTACTCCCCATATGGTCCATACTGTAGCATACTGGCGCGCATAGACTCAAAGCGGCAAAAGCCGACGTTCCTTACCCTGCTCACAAGTGCCATCTGGTGTTGTTGCCAGTGTCCTCTTCTATGCAGTAGTATGTTGGGGAGGAAGCACAAGGAAGAAGGATGCGGGGCGAATTGACAGGCTGGTAAGGAAAGCTGGCTCTGTAGTGGGAGCTGAACTGGAGTGAATCACTTCACTATCTGACAAAAGGACCCTGAACAAACTGATCAACATCTTGGACAATGAGTGTCACCCACTCCACAGCACTATTGTTAATTTCTTTATTTCTGCATTGTTGCACTGTTGGACTTACTCATTTGCACTATCACCATGACCACCATCACCATTGCACTACCACCATGACACTCATTCACACAGAGCACCTTAGAGCACCTTACCATACCTTACTATGCACAGAGAATCACAGGCTCAGTCCCTGCCTCAGTCATTGTAAGCGCCTCTGATTGATTAAATCACCACTATGTGGATACTGTTTTTAGAATTGATTTAGATTAAGTGTTAGTTAGTATCATTTGTATTTTAGTATATTTAGCATATACTTTATCTTCTACTGTCCTTATTGCTTAGTTGTGTTTTTATATTATATACTTTAATTACTCTTGCTGTTAAAGAATGTGTTTGTGTTGTCTGTATGCTGCTGAGACCTTGAATTTCCCCTGGGGATCAATAAAGTATCTATCTATCTATCTATCTATCTATCTATTTGGGTCATTGCAGCTTCACTGGGGAAATATAAATAAAAGAGGCGTGATTATTGAATGCTTAGAGCAGGCCTACTAGCGGGCATGTAGTCTAATTCGGCTATGGGGTTTGTAAAGGAATAGCTTTTGAATGGGCACGCACTAGTTGCTTTAATTGCCAAATGTGAGATTGTATTAGTGCACAATCTGACAACTTGTGAAACGTTAGGCAGACTTTAAAGGGAAACTTGGCAGGATTAGCTATATTTCCCCCTCTGCTAGAGAAGTTGTGCATTATGCTATTTCAAACTGTGGATAAAGGTAACAATAAAGCACATGGATTTGTTTACAAGCTAGCGAAACAGTTAGCATAGGTTCAGAACAATGTGAATGTTACAAGGTAACACACAATTTAAAATGAGTTTCTTGTTTCTCACTTGTTCTTGTTTCTCACGCAAAAAAAAAAAAAAAAATCTGTGAAAAATTTGGGGGATTCGACTTCGACATTTTCAACCATGACATATGCACAATTCCGGGTTTAAAACGTAGCAGAGTCTCAGAGATAATCACGCAATCAGCTTAGATGTCTGGGCTAGCCTACATGAAGTCGAATCCCCCTATATTTGGCCTGCACATGTGTGCACGTATAGGCCTATGTAATGTCATTATGTGTAATGTGATGATGAACCATCTTATGACATTGATACTCAGAAAACCACAGTTACGTTAAGTAGGCTAACCCTCCGTTTTCAAAACAAAACTTCAAAACTTATTATCAAAAGATGAAGCAAACCCGACCTTTCGCATTTGTGTTGGGGAGCGCAATGTTCCAACATTCCATTTGTTTAACTATGTGAGAGTAGGGGAGACGTGGCACAATCAACACTTTTCTATTCTCTCCGTTCAAACTCAATTTACAATACAGCCGCAAGCGGCAATGGCGGGCCCGAGCACCGGCGGGCCGCAACCCGTGACATGTCGGAATCAAACAAAGCACCGACGTGGTACGTTCGTGAAATGTACATATTTGATGCGTGTGCTATGTGTTTTTGTATTTTATTTTCTGCCACATTTACTTGCTTGGCCATATGGGGGCGCAATGCAAGGCAGGCCCATTGGGTGTCATCATAATCATAATATATGTTAACCTGAGAAATTGCAGACCATTCATTTTAAGCAAAGAACATTTCTGATACACTTTTTGGTTGGCCAGATGGTGGCGCTATGTTACAGTAGGCATGGAAATTACACATGTGAATATCATCACAATAATGATATCCCAAATGTTTGTAAAATTTCAGATCAATCGCTTAAGGCATTGTCCATTTCTGGCACATTTCCAACTTGGCCAGGTGGTGGCGCTATGATAGGCAGGCCCATAGGGTCTCTGAATATCATCATAATTATAATATCTATTAACCTGAGAAGTTTCAGAACTTTCATTCAAAGCATAGAGCATTTCTGGCATATTTCCTGTTTGGCCAGATGGTGGCGCTATGCTAGGCATATGAATTATATGTGTGAATATCATCACAATAATGATATCCAATATTTTATAAAGTTTCAGATCAGTCACTTAAGGCATTGTCCATTTCTGGCACATTTCCTTCTTGGCCAGGTGGTGGCGCTGTCAAGCAGGCCCATTGGGTGTCTGGATATCATCATAATCATAATATCTATTAACCTGAGAAGTTTCAGACCAATCATTCAATGCACTGTGACTTTATGACACATTTCCTGTTTATGTGGTGAGATATTAAAATCATGACATATTACAACATATCAAAAATCCTTTTGCAATTTCACATCAGCAACATCTTGGCATCATATTTGCCAAATTTCACATGAATCTGACAAACCGTCTAGGAGAAGTATGTTAAAATTGATCATGTGACATCAGTGTAATTGACATTCTTTCTGTTGCCAGGTGGTGGCACTATGCCAAATATGCATTATGGGCATGTCAATATCATCACTCCCATGGTATTCAAAGACCTGTGAAATTTAAAACATTTCAAGCCATGCATGGTGAATTAAGACACATTTATTGTTTATGTGGAAGGGTATTAAAATTCAGTTTTGCCATTTCGTCAAATTACAACATATCAAAAAAAGCTTCACAATTTAGAATCAGAAGCATATTGGCATCATATATACCAACTTTCACATGAATCGGATCAACCGTCAAGGAGGAGTATGTTAAAATTGATCATGTCCACAATGCACAAAATCCATATTACCTCACTTCCTGTGGGCGTGGCTAATGGCATGTTAATACAAAAGTTGATTGTTTTTGGGAGTTACACACACCCACCAAATTTGGTGTGTATCTAAAACTATCTGCCAACCACAAGTCACAGTGACATAAGGGGGCGCTATGGAGTTCCTGGGCCAAGCCCAGTGCCAAGGCTTTTCCCCTGTGTATTCATGGTACCTCTTGACGTGTGTGCCAAATTTCATGCGTTTTCACCGATGGGAAGAACCTCTTTTGGCATCCCAATTCATGACATTTTAGTCCGCACAAAATCCCAAATACCTCACTTCCTGTTGGGCGTGGCTAATGCATTGTACATACAAAAGTTGTTCATCTTGGGGAGATACACACACCTACCAAATTTGATGCGTCTAGCTGAAAGTATGTGCCAACCACTGCCTCAATCACCTAAGGGGGCGCTACTGAGTCCCTGGGCCACGCCCGGGGCCAAGCTCTTGTACCTAACTGCTTTGCATGACACCTGATGTGTGTGCCAAATTTCAAGACTTTTCACCCATCTTAACCACCTCAAAAAAGGAAAACGCTCTGAGACAAAGTTAATATAATAATAATAATAAATATAGCTGCAAGCAGCAATGAGGGGGCCAAGCAGAATAGGCTGGAGTAGCCACGGCGACAAGATAGAACTCAGCAGACACTCGCGATCAACACTTTCAACAAGTGTCACATCAAACATAACTGATTTTGTAGGGCTGAAACAGGGCTGAGTATTGCCACAGCCTCTGCCAGCCAGCCCCCCCACCTAATCACCTCTGCCCGTCCCACCCCGTCCTGCCCCGCCCCGCCCTACCACGCACGCATTAGAATGAACTGGATGGAACATGTCATCAGTTTCACATCCAAAAATAAAAGATCGATAAAACACATTGCAACTACAGATCAAAATGCAATATTGCTAATTGCAGCACCCCCTAAAGGTCAAAGGTCAACACATTTTTGAGCGTCCTCCTAATGGGGTCCTGAACCTATGTAGTAAGTTTGGTTATGATACATGGCAGGGTTGCTGAGATATGAGCTCACTTCCTGTTTGGCGGCTTCGCCGCAAGTTTCGATTGGCTGTTACAGCCGAATGCTACTGTCAATCGTTCCAAAAAGCGATGCACTGATAAGGCATGGTCTGAAGATGTTCTCTGCCAATTTTGGTGAGGATCCGCTGAAATTTGTGACCTGCAAAAATTCGTACGTGTTTTTGATTAAATCCAATATGGCGGCCGAATCAATTACGATGACATCACAAGTTGGCTTGGGTCGGCCTAAGGACCTCCAACAGTATTACCAGACACCACTAGTGCGTTTTAATTCTAAGCACAACTGCTGCTACAGGCCAAAAGGCATGTTTCTTAATTACAGCGCCCCCTAGAGGTCAAAGGTCACCAGATTTCTTGAGCGTCCCCCTGATTGGGTCCTGAGTCCATGGACTAAGTTTGGTTATGATAGGTGAATGGGTTGCTGAGATATGAGCTCACTTCCTGTTTGGCGGCTTCGCCGCATATTTCGATTGGCTGTTACGGGCGAACGGTTTGAGTTCCGAAGACGAAAAGGAGTATCTTTTGTGAGGCTTGGGCTGAAGATCATGTGTGTCAAGTTTGGTGACGATCGGACAAAATTTGTGACCTGTGAAGAATTAGTTTCACTTTCACTAAAATCCAAAATGGCGGAAAATCCATCATGGCGGAAAATGATGTCATATGGTGCGTTGAACTCGGCTTGGTCCAAGGATTCCAATGATACCTCATTTTTGACAATTGGGCCTATGGGTCAAAAGTTACGTGTGTGAACGCACGTCCAACTTTGGCCTGTTGGTGGCGCTAGAGCGCTCAAGATCCCGGCATGAATCTTGGTGAAATTAATCATTGGCCTGTCCCCAATCAGTGTGCCAAATTTCACAACTTTTCACCAGACGGTTCTATTGGCTGCCATAGACTCCAATGGCAGAGGAAAGATGTTAAATAATAATAATAATAATAAGAAATCATAGAAACACAATGGGTGCCTTCGCAGCTTCGCTGCTTGGCCCCCAATAATAATCCTTACAAAAACAATAGGGCCTTGCGCCCTTCAGTGCTCGGGCCCTAATAATGCTGCTAAACGTGAAATCTGGCCAGAAAGGAGTCATACATGTTTAGTTCATGAAAAAATGTAAAAATATATGTTCTAGTTTGTTGTGAATTTAACTTAACAGCGACGTAGGTCTAGGCTAGCTTTGTTACAACCTGACGCAGCCATTAAAACGTGCGATAGCCTACAGTTGTGACATTAGCATAAGCATCATGAATGTAACAGTTCTAAAATCGTGATAGCCTTGTTGATAACCTATTTCTTTCATGTCTGAAGGATTTGGTCCACTGGTCTTTTGAAGTCTAAAGTTTAATTGTCTGTGATGGCTGATGGCAGCACAAAATTCATAATCCATTTTTTTTTATTATTTATTTATTTATTCATGTATTAATTGGGGGATACCGCAAAACCGTGGTAATTTCTTGCTTACCGACCGCGGTAAGAAAATGTAAGTTATGTCCATAACTATGGATCTATGAGACCGACCGATGACAGTCACCACGGTCTACACCTTGAATGATGCCATCCTTCTACCTTTTCTCGAGACCATTATATCAACAATGTCATGTGACTGACCTGGAGGCTGTCCCGCAGCAATATAATGCATTCAGGGACATGCCTCTTCCTCTTGCCTGGAACGCCTCAGCTTGTTCCGAGCGACAAGAGATGGTGACAGTCATCGGTCGGTCTTATAGATCCATAGTTATGGACATAACTTACGATCTATTTCGACCTCCCTCAGACCGTCACCACGGTCTACACCTTGGATGACTAGTCCCAACAGTGTCGCAAGGACAGAAGACTACTCATCACCAGTCAGGTCGGCAATCAACATAACAGTGGAGCCGATAGTGGCGGATGTCACATTGACTCGTTAAAGTCTGGCAGGGATCCATGGAGTACTCCAGGATGCCGCTGCACATGCCACCAAGAGCAACCCCTTTCAATGGTACCCATGAGACGGCCGTACTCCGTGTGGAATGAGCCGCCAGGCTTTAAGAGATTAGGAAACACTGCCCAGAGAAGGCCTGAAAAATTGCCTCCACCAATTGGTGGGTCAAACGGTGTGTAGACACTGGGTGAACCAGCTACTTACCCCCATAGCACCGAAAGCTGTGTGTGCGCCTGTCAACGCAGCCACGTGTGATCAACACAAGCTCCCAATGCCTTGACTGGGCATAGAGCATTAAGAGCCCCTTCAGCTTGGCAAGCTGGCTCAGGGCAAAATAGCTCCAGTTCAATGACATGGTTAACTGACTGAGGGTTCATCCCCTAAGGGAAGAATAATGGTTTCCACCTCAAGCATGTAGTACTCATGGAGGGTGCACATAGCTCACTTGCCATCTTGGCAGAGCATGTGGCCAAAGATGCAGTTTTATTTTTGCATGTGGCCAAACATGCAGTTTTATGCAACACAAACTTGATGCCCCAGGGGTCCACCTGGGGTTGCCCTCAAAGGCCTCACCACCCAGGGGAGGTTGCAGGATTGAGCTCTCAAAAATCTGCCTGGATGCAGGTAGTCAGCTTTTTCAGGAACTGCGACCCCATAGGGTCTTCTCCAACAGACAAACCTTCTACCGTGCCATGGGACACCAAGGCATAGACTTACAAGATACTGGATCAGCTGCCCTTCCCACATCCCAAAGGGAGTGAAGAAAGTGTAGCACCAAGCATTGGATGTCACTGGATCTAACTCCAGGCCCTGCCACCATGAGGAGAACAATTCCCATCTCTGCTGGAAATGCTTGGCAATATTCATGGGCTCAGTTACAGCCAGTTTTAACCCTGAGAAGGGCTGAGGATAGCCAGACCAGATGACAGCTTGACTGGAATTCGAGATTCCGAGCTTCTGGCACTGCTTTGAGTGAGGCCAGGCATGGAAATGTCCACAGCCGAGGTTTCTGAGTAACTTAGCAGCCACGCTGAGCCCTTAAGCCCGCTTTGTGGTTGATATGGTACATAGCAGCAGGGCTGTCTGTCCGCACAAAGACATGCTTGCCCTGTATACAAGAGAAGAGAGCCCTCAGGGTGAAATGCACTGCCCCCAGCTCCAGAAGACTGATGTGCCCCATGTTCCATGGGGGCTCGCAGAGACCGCTCACGGTTCTGCCCTCCCAAACAGCTCCCCAGCCTATCTGGGAGGTATCTATTGACACAAATGTACTAGACTGCCCAAGTTCTTGTACACACATCCTGCTGCCCAGTCATGGGGGCAGAGCTTGCAGACATGACCATCACATGTGGAATCTTAACATGCCTGTTTTTCCCATGAACACCGGTTTGAGGCAGTCAGCCAGTGCTGCAGAGATCTGGCTCTGAAGAGACTGTGTGGGAACACCATCACTGCTGCAGAGATCATCCCCTGGATTGTCTAAAAGCCAATCCAAGGTTTGCTGAGGCAAATGTCATGTAGGACTGCCAGAACTCTTGCTATCCTTTAAGGGGTAAGAGTGGCCCACATTGTGAGTGGGTTCAGGTGGAGCCCTAAAAGACTGCCTCCTGAATTGGTTGAAGGTTTCTTTCCTTCAGTTGAGTTTTACTGAGGGACTGAACATGGTACATCACAGTGTACTACATGACCTGTACCCAAAAAGTGTATCGCAAGTTGGTAGTGGTGAACCACTTCCTTAGTATTTTGACGGGTAAGATTTGATGTACGTGTTGAAGCGCCGGAGGACTAAGAAGAGGCTGAGCCCGCCCCTCCCGTTTTGGAAACAAGGAAATATGCTGAGTAAAAGGCAGCCTGCTGTTCGCTTAGACTTTACTGTGACAATGGCGCCCCTCTGAAATGGTGTTGCTATTTCCTCTGCCAAAGCATTTGCCTGGACTGAGGCCCCTTACTGTTATAGGGACCCTAAGACAAAATGGAGGCCGAAATGGGAAACTCCAATGGGCCAAAGAGCTGGGCCAGCCAGCAACAGCCCCCAGCCAAACAAGCCTCCCAGTCAATATGAGGACATGGCCATTCTAATATCACGGGTGAGTTAGGAATGGGTAGACAGCAGCATTTAACAAGTTCTTGGTGTCTGGACCACTAGCGCTACCAGACTTTCTGATAGCTGCTAACAAAACACCCAAAGCAGTCTCAGCACAGGCTTCACTATACACATTGGGCGTGTCTCATTTCAGGGGCCGGATGCTTCGGAGCATTCGTGCTACCTAGCACTGGTCTTCTGTGACCGCATAGACCGGACCTGGCTGGACCAACGTTTTTTTAAATGGGACGGTCTAGCCTAAAAGAACGGATCTGTTACGTCATTAGCCCGAGTAGGCATAGGCCTACTGATCTTTCTAACTGTTCGTGAAAAGCATCCTTTCAGATCAACGCATTACGTTTTATGTAT
Organism: Alosa sapidissima; assembly: GCF_018492685.1. Taxonomy (NCBI): domain Eukaryota; kingdom Metazoa; phylum Chordata; class Actinopteri; order Clupeiformes; family Clupeidae; genus Alosa; species Alosa sapidissima. The sequence goes on along the minus strand of NC_055969.1, from coordinate 1,899,153 downwards.
AGGTTACAATAATATGAACTAGGCTAACTGAGTGAGAGCAATCATCAATCTATTTGAATTATTAAAAAGATATACAATTATGCAAGTCCTTCCAAACTAAAAGGATTGAGTTTTTTTTTTTTAGCTGCTGCTCCTTTCCCTATCATTTAGCATGTTTACATTGATTAATTTAGCAGACACTTATCCTAATAACAACATTCAGGCTACAATGCAAGAAACGTTATCATAGAATTAATTGCGGCATCTGTCAATATTAATTTATTATAAGACTAGTCAAAAATGTGATAGGAGGGCACATGTCCATATAGCCTTTGCCTGCCTCGTCCATCTCCAATTTTAAATAATTTGTTCACCCACCAGCTAAAAAGCAATCACACAAGTGTCGCTTTACTTTTCAAGAGATGGCGATTTCAAAAGGGAGTTGGAGCATATTCATGTGAGTAGCCTTGGCCTTTTCTTTCTAGCCTGGTTAAAACCAAACATTAAAGTGGTAGGTGGGCATGGGCAGCGTAATTTCTTTCTCTGATTGCTGTCATGTAGGCTAATTTCAAAAACTTAGGAGGGAATATCAACAGTCAAGGTAGCCTGGCTAGGACGGCAGGATAACGTAGCCTATAGCCAGACAGCTGTGATCGGTTGAGTAACTTATGGTGGTGACTGTAGCTAATGGTCGTTTGCAGACATATCTGATTGAATGCATCATATTGCACTTCATCTTACTTGTTAACTGACCTGGCTTGTAGACCGATACGTTTTTCCAACTGCAACGTTGACAAATATCTTTGTGGTTCTGATGAGCATCCATTTAGCAGAGGTTTTCATCTCTTGTGCTGTGTGCTAGATGTCTTTCATTATCTCGATCATGCACAAAGCATCATGAACACATGCCTTTGCCACATAAAATAGATCGATATAGTAGGCTATTTTCTTAATGCACATTTACAATGTTAGTAATCAGACTTTAGGCTTACTGGCTATGTTAGGCTACACCTCGCGAAAACTATGTTGTGATCTACAGCGGCATCGTGTGTGTCAGGCTGTGGTTCAAACACATTAGTTCAATTTGAACTGATGAAATTGTATTTGCTGCTTTGCTAATGGACAAATTAATAATTTATCAAAATGAATTTGTTATTATCCGTCCGTAAGATACATGTCACAAACAGACGCTTTAATAAACCTTTGGTGGATGTAATCCTCCCTTGAACTAATTATAGCCTTTATGTAAAATGCCAACTAGTCTTTAAACGTGTTGTTTAACGGTCTTCTAGTAGCCTAAGTCGTGGAAAATATAGTAGGCCTAATAGACTACTGACCAGTGATCATATCTGAGCATTAATATGACTTGTTGATAAATCATTTCAATTTGAAATGTTTGAACAGATTTATTTAGAAAGTGGTTCTAAATTTAGGTTTGATACGGAAATCGGCTACATAGCTTAACCATAGATCACATTAAAACCCGATCATTTTAAATGTTATTAAACCGTTTATTAAATGTTTACATAGGCTCTGCCGACTGTCTCGCCATGTCTTGAATGAAACGTCATAAACGTATCGAATCTTGGGGGACCAGGTAGGCCGCGAAGCATACACCCGATGCACACTCCGTTTCGGGGAAAAGAAGGGTGGATTTGTCGGCCGAATTCGAAGGAGCCCACGAAATGGGACAGCACTAGTCGCGCTACTATGACTCAACCGGTCTACGAATCTGGCCTTAGAACCATGTAGCCCCTGAAATGAGACACGCTCATTGTCACTAGCAGACCCAGAGCTCTGAAGCTGTAAGGAAAGTTAAGCAAAAACCCAGCTACATCCGGCCTCTCTTCTCAATAGGAGAGCCAGTGTACAGAGGAAGATGGACTCTGTATCAGCCATATGTGGTTCCTGGAAAGGTGGCAGGTGGACAGGGAAAGTCCCTGCTGCCTAACCTGCCATGGATGGAGCTGGCCCTTGGGAGTGAGCGTCCCCTGGCCACTCAGTCAATCAGGCCCCAAATAGAGGCCGGAATCTTTAACTGCATGTCCTCTTCCCCTACTAATTGCCTAGAGGGGGGAATTAAGCTACGGCCCTCTATGGCTCTTTTCCTCCTATACCTATAGGAGTGCACACAATGCTGTCTGCGTGAGTGACGATCATGGATACTGTCCTGCTCTCCATCATAGGTGGGAGGAGGAACAGTCACTGCATGGGGATGTTCAACCAGGCCAGACCACACTCCTCAAATGGTCGATACCAGCCAGACATGGGCATTCCACATCTTCTGTGAGATGCACTTTGCCCAAACATGGTTAACACTTCCTGTCTGTCCATGATTGTGCCGCAAATGGGGCAAGTATTTGGTGCCATAGTATTGTCAGGCGGTAACAGAAACCTTTTACCACTGCACCATTGCTGTGAATGGTTCCAAACATAACCTAGCCCAGCTGCACACAGTAATTTGACACTGAGTCACTGGCCCACAAGAACAGAGGTTACGGGAGATAATGTTAGAGTATAAAATGTTAGAGTATTAAGTGTAACATTAAAATATTGTAAACTTAATCCCACATGGATTACATCCCAGCAGCCACGTGACTGTCATCGTGCGACTTCTTTTCAACGGTTATGTGACTTTGTCATTGTGTGATTGTCATGCAGTCATGAGACTTCATGTCATCATGAGACCACATATCTCGTGTGTTTAAATGAGTTATTTCCTGTTGCATCGATTACAGCTAACAATGGCGTTTGGATGAACACCAGAACTTCTTGCACCTCGTCATCCCGGCTAATCCCATGTTAAAATTAACCATTTTAAAAGATTGTAAACTCAAAGTTAAATAAACTCACCACTCACGTATGTGTACATACACGGGAGAAATACAACCTCCACTCACAAGAACGTATGAGGGGAACATAACAACCAATTTAACAGCTGCGCACAGTGTAAAGGGGGGGGGGGGGGGTGTATAGACCCTGACAGAAAAATATGTTACAATGTAACAGTTACAATTACAATTACATCACACACACCTCCACTCTTGTATGTGAAATACAAAGGGGCAATAGACATCCACTCCTGCACACGGATGTGCGAGGGGAATATAGCAACAATCTCACCAGTTGCGCACAACAGTTAAGGGAGATAGTAATTTAACCAAACAAAAGGGCTTTGCACCTCTGGTGCTTGGGCCCTAACACTGGAAAACGAAGTAAAGTGAATATTCTCCCACCACATGTGAACACACCGTCTAGGCCGGCAGAGCCAAAATGACTCACTGTGCAGGAACACACTAAACTGGAGAACAAACTTCTTCTACTACATGTGAACACACCATTTAGGATGGGAGAACAGAAAGACTCTCAGTACGCGGACGTACTGCTAGACAGGAGAACAAAGATTTCCCACTACATGTGAACACTTGGCCTGCACGCCATTTAGGCTGAGAAAACAGAAACACTCACCATGCGTGAACACACTGCCTAGGCAGACAAACATCCCCACTGCGTCTAAACGCCCTGTTTAGGCTAGTAAACAGAGAGACTTACTATGCGCGAACACAGAGCTCTAGCTACTCCTGCTGCATTTGAAAAGGCCGTTTAGGCCGCAGGACCAAAAAGGCTTATCGTGCGCGAACGCACTGCTTAAATAGGGAAATGTTAAGGTTAGCCGACTAGAATGAAAGACAAGCCGCAACCCACCGCACGCGAACATTGCTCAGACAGTGATACATACTGCCCAGTAAACAAAAAAGACTTACTGTGCGCAAACACACTGCTCAGACAGTGATACATACTGCCCAGTAAACAAAAAAGACTTACTGTGCGCAAACACACTGCTCAGACAGTGATACATACTGCCCAGTAAACAAAAAAGACTTACTGTGCGCGAACACACTGCTTTCTTTACTCCTGCTGTATTTGAGCCGACGGTTCAGGCCGCCGGACCAAAAAGGCTTACCGTGCGCGAACGCACTGCTTAAACTGGGAAATGTTAAGGTTAGCAGACTAGAACCGAAGACAAGTTGCAACCCAACGCCCGCGAACACGTTGTATAGGCCAGTAAACTGAGAGACTTACTGTGCGCAAACACACTGCTCAGACAGTGATACATACTGCCCAGTAAACAAAAAAGATTTACTGTGCACGAACACACTGCTTTCTTTTTATTACTGCTGTATGTCATGTATCCTGCAGGACCAGAAAGGGTTACTGTGCGTGAACGCACTGCTTAGGCAGGGGGACAGCTTTCCTCCTACTGCCTGTGAACACCGCCGTTTAGGCTGGATGAGCAGAAAGACTCACTGTGCACAATGCACCGCTTAGGCTAGTTTTTTTTTAGTTTTTTTTTATTTAAGGCCATTTCAGCAACTAGGGCTATTTAATGGCCAGAGCATTGTGTTTTATAGAAGCTTAAATATTTGTAAAACTATGCTAGTCAGAAATTCTTAAACCTTCCAAGGTGGGACAATGCACCGCTTAGACTGGATAACAAACTTTTCTCCCACTGCATCCTTACTATGCGCGAACACATTACTCAGACAGAAAAACAAGCTGTATACCCACTGCGCACAAATGCGCTGTTTAGGCCAGCAAACCAAAGGACTCACTGTGCACGAATGCACTGCTTACACAAAACAACTTCTCATACTGCATGTGAACACGCCGTTTAGGCTGGAGGAACAGAAAGACTAACTGTGCGCGAACGCACTGCTTAGACAGGAGAACATCTTTTCCCATATACTGTTGACTTAGGTCGGAAGACCAGAAGTGCATGCGCGACCATTGCGCGAACGCACCGCTTGGAGAACAAGCCTTTTCTCCTAACCTACTGCATGTGAACACACGGTAAGCTAGTAAATTAAAAGACTCACTGTGCGCGAACACACTGCTTTAGCTATACAACTCCAAAAGCCCTTACGTTTCGTAATGAATTTAGGCTGATTACCATCCCTGCACACCTGTGTGTAAATCCTTAACAGGGCGAAAGTTAGTCTTGACCACCCTGCGAATTATCAGCCTTTGTTTTCTAAACAAAGCATCATTCACGCGGCTTGTACGGTCAAAAAGCGCAGAGAGAAACACAACAGGTGTCAACAATTTAGAAAGTAAACACCTCACTAGAACGAATGTCAAAGGGAAAACCAGTTTGAATCCTCAGGGACCAAAGGCACCTGCACGATAACGTGGCGGATTACTGGCTTCTAATGAAATCATACTCACCGGTCTCAGAATTGAGGCGAGAAAGGCAAAGAGGAAGAGGCATGTCCCTGAATGCATTATATTGCTGCGGGACAGCCTCCAGGTCAGTCACATGACATTGTTGATATAATGGTCTCGAGAAAAGGTAGAAGGATGGCATCATTCAAGGTGTAGACCGTGGTGACGGTCTGAGGGAGGTCGAAATAGATCATCCATAGCGTCCCAGCCCTACATCCGATTTCTAAACGGGTTTATTAAGTTGAAATAGTTGCCAAGTTCCCCTTTAAAAACGTATAGATCTGGGTAGCCTGCAGTTCGGGTTTAGGAGGCATCTGTTGGCATAACACCGTAACTGGTGTAAACAACAGTATAACAACTTCTGTCCCTCAACATTCAACATATTCAAGAAATGCATCAACTGTGGTGTGCTCCTACAAACATTGGACATATGTGACAAACATATAAAGGGCGCTAGGGAGTACCTGGGCCACACCTGGGGCCAAGCCCTTGTCCCTGAGAGCTTTACCTGCCAACTGTTGTGCGTGCAAAATTTCATGAGTTTTCACCAGAGCTGTCAGCATTAATGCGTTAATCACAATGCGATTAGATGACAGTTGACATGGAATTAAAATATCACCAAAACACCTCAAGTTTAAGCTTCTACGACATGGGTTGGCAACAGGCGGCCAAAGCTGGCCCGCCAGCCAAATTATTCTGGCAGTCTGATTTTTTTCTTTAAAAATCTTTTATTTTTACACTAGATTAGACAAATATAGATTTACAAATAGCCTATCCACCAATCAGACCGCAGGTGGGTGCTTAAACAAATATGAGAAAGAACACCAGAACGCATTGGATCCTGCTAGCCTACTCTGTGCATAACCCTCGGCCAGTGCTTCAATATTGCGCTTTTGTGCCTCTGTTTGGAGTGGATAGGCCACCTTGAAGGTGCCGCTCCATTTCGTAGTGCGGTATGATATTCAAAACAATTGAAAAACTGATTTCAAACAGTGACAGCGTTGTTGCATATCAGATACACGGGCTTTGCATTTGTGAAACCGGGTAAGATGAACGCAAATTTTTATTCCATTCCTGTTAATAGGCCCACCTGTAGTTCTCACCCTGCAGGTTACTATTTCTCGTAATTTCCCCTGTGTTCCCCTGTGTCTTCTCTTTTCCCGGAGTGTGCGTGTGCGTGTGTGTGTGTGTGTGTGTGTGTGTGTGTGTGTGTGTGTGTGTGTGTGTGTGTGTGTGTGCGCGCGAGAGTGTCTGTGTCTCCCTCTCCCTCCTGTGTCATAGAACGTGTCAATGAGTTCTGATATGTTTTGATTGGGGGGAGGTGTCCGGGAGGGAATATTTAGGGGTTCGGATAGGTTCTAAGACGTCTAGTAAGTTTAGTCATAGTAGAACTTGGATGATTATAACACATAACGCATAACTATCCAAAAATGTTTTATCACCAAATGAACTGTCTATGTTTGTGACAGGCCAGCAGTAGGCTATAGCTGATTGTTTTCTGTGCTAACGTTACCAGTTAGCCATGAGTATTTGTCATAGGCCTACTATGTAGCATTCAGTAGCCTACACTAGCCTTACCATCTTTTTTTGGAATATGAATTTTTGGAACTGGTCTTCCTGCTTTGATCCTAAAGGACTGTATTTGAATGTATAAAAGATGGACATTGTCCTCTGATTCCATTGTACTGTTTATTTTACGAGCAAAAAACAGGCTTTCCTTTCAACACAAGATTAGATTCTTAGCTGTATGACTAATAACGTTCTTGCACCTTTGCCGCTATAAACAGCACCCCCTATCGCAATTGGAAATTACTGTACGGAGAAGCTTCCTCCCTTGGCCATTGAAAACGACGTGATTCAGGATCCGCTGGGGTCCGAGGCGCTTATAATGGACTTCAATGAGGGGCTTGAGGAGGAAGCTCCTCCATACAGTAATTTTCAATTGCGATAGGGGGTGCTGTTGGCATTTTGACCTAGGGGAACAATTTTGTTCATTCAAAGTGTTAAAAATAGTAATATTAACAGTAATTTATCAGATTAGTAATTCACTTTATATATTTTGTATTTTTCTCTGAAATTTTAGGGAGGGTGTTCCTCCCTTTCCTCAATGAAGGAGCCTCCTCTGGTGTGGACTAATAGACCATCCACCAGAGCTGCATTTAATAGTAGCCTAAAGGCTACTTTGGCCCGCCAACTATTGGCTAAGAAAAATAGTGGCCCGCGGCCAAAGTTACTTACCTTCTGATTTACGAGCTAAACATTGTTTACAGCAACAGCAGCACCTCGGATCGGGAGGCGAGCGCGCTAACAATTGAGCCAATAGCCCAGGCTACTGGCTCGCATGCCAGCAGCACTCTTGAGGCGTCGGGGAGTGAGGTTTTCCAATGTTCCACAAGCACAGCTAAGCTAGCTGGCATCCGTTACAACTACAGACTTTAGCTGACTGGTTAGCTAATTATTAGATTATTATTAGAAATAATTTAATAGCCAGAAATATGCCTGCCCTGCCCTAATAAAGAAATATTTGGTTAACTGCGAGTGAATCCCGTTGGCAGCCGTAGAAGAAATGTATATGCCCTGCCTGTCAGTAGACGGAGGAGGAGCGCACAGTCTACGAACACCCGATGCTGCAGCTCAGCGATTTAAAATGGCTCAAAAACACTTTGTATTAAGTTTTTAATGACTCAAAAATAACATTTTTAGAATCAGAGAATGAAGAACACGTCAGGTTCATTAAAAAGTATTTTCTTTGCCTCACGAAAGGCTTCAGAGGGTGGGTTACAGTTAACACGATATACCCAAATTTCAATAGCCACAGAATGGACTTCGTATATGTTTTAGGAATCATTAGCCTACATGCTTTAGGCTACTTCAGGACATGGCCGCCGTCACCGGTATTGCCACGGCAATACTACTTTTCAAAGTAGGCTAGTATTGCCTGGCAATACTAGTTTTCATACATGAGGTTACACTAATAAACAACGTCACAAACTGCTGCTGCGCGGCGCTTATCATCAAAGTGTTTTTCCCCATGCATTTATTCTAGGCTACTGTTAGTGACTGCCGCGAGAAGCGGGTTCTGTGTTGCGTTCATTTCAGTGACTGACGCGAGAGAAGCGGGGTCTGTGTTGTGTTGCGTTGCGTTCATTTATTTTCATTGGGCATGCCCTGCCGTGCCGTCCACATCTCTTCAGCACAGCAGCAGCAATGGCAACTCTTCGTTGAACTTTTAAGTGGTGTTCAATGGTGTTGCTAAGCCGAGTTAGGCCTATAGGCCTAAATCAACATTGAATTAGTTATTGGATGATATTAAAAAGAATCGGAATTATTTGTGGTTGAGCTGGAAATTTCAACTTGGTAATCAAAAAGTTTTGGATTTCATGTTGCGCGACTTCAGAGCATTGTTACGTTGTGTCAGTGTGAAGTTAGCTAGACTAGTCTAACCAAATATTTTTCTTACAAATCTAAACCACAGGCTCACGTTAATCTAATGGGCTTTGAGACATCTGTTTTGTCTTGTGACAAAGTCTCCTGGTTCAGTTGTTTTAGTTTCATAGAAACGAGGGTGTTACATTTGCAGTAGCCCAACTACAAAATCCAACCTAATAACGACCCCCACTCACCGGGGCTAGGTGGAAAGTGTTACAGTAATAGCCGATTGGCGTAGCCTACAGTGGACTAGGGCTGTCAAAATTGCTCAAAAATGACGTTCAAATTTTCCCTCTAAAATAAACACATTCTAATATATTGGAATATCTAGGCTATATTATTTGCGCATTATGTCAATGACGCGCATCACGTCATCTGTTTTTAACTTTTTGGAAACTTTTGAATTAACTGAAAAAATATAAATATTTTTCGTTAGTTTTGGAAGTTTATTTTTACCTAGCTTACAATGGCCAGTTCCGACAAAGCTGAAATTACTCCTTTTGAAACAATAAGTGCAGGCCGCGTGTTTGTATGGTTATATTGCTTGACGGAATCCCAAGCAGCTACTTTGAGAACATTTCCTAATTCACCCGACACTAATATTCAAAATGTTGAAAACTATTTCGGCATAACCTATAAGCAGTTTAATTAAATGTAATGTTAGTTGTAAACAAACGGGCTACTTGGTGAGGCTTGGCCTCACAGATGAAAAATCTTCATGATATAGGACTATTAACTGACCTCCTGATTCACGTTGGCTGGGGGGCAGGGGGGGACCATCAGACATTTTTGCCCAGGGGTCTATGAATTGTTAATCCGGCCCTGCCCCCAACAAATCACACCTTTTCACCTCTGTGACAGCTTAAAAGAAGTCGAGAGGACTCCTAACTCACAGACCTATTCACAAACCGTTTTTTGTGGCATTTCGCCATGTTTTGAAATCCCATGCGGCTACAGGAGCTTCCAATCGTGAGGAAGCAATTTTGCATTGTAGGCATAACTAACATGCAATAACGCCACCAACAACAACCGAAACTAGGCTACTCATTGTCAACATGTAAATTAAATGTAACGTTATTGTGAATCAAATTAAAATGTTCTCCTCTTTGCAAACGTAGGCATAGGCGTAGTAACAGATTAATTTAATAATGTTACAAAGATACTGCATCAATCTGTATGTTTCATTAGGCTACTAGGCTATTTGTTTAGCCTTACTCTTGATTCATTTAGGCTAGGCCTTTTTATTCAGTTATTCATCATCTTCCGTCCTTGTAAAGCGCACGCATTCTCATACCTGTCACCTGTCACTCATCATCGTAAGGGAGGTGTTTGGAATCATTCCCGCGTTACAATCATCAGCCAATCAAGGTGGTCACTTCAGTCAAGCTCGTGCATGAGTTGAGACACCCATCTTTAATGATGTATAGTTAACTAACCGTTAGTCGGAATTCATTCATTACATTTAAATTAGCGTTGGTTAAAAGGAATACATCATGAACAAAATGTGACACAGGAACAGATATGGCGAACAGTAGGCCTAGCCTACAAATGGAATGTTCAAGTAATAACACAATTCAATGTGTGTCTCAATTGTCCCCCGCTGACCACCTCACACATTTCTCTAGATTTTGCAACGACCTTACATGACACAATGCCATAAAATGCCAGTTTTTAGGACACAGAATAATGTTTGTAATGATACCAGTTAGGGCTACGTTTAACAGTAACATAAGTGTAATGAGCTATTCATTGTAGAAGGTGCATGGTGAAGTGAAATTCTTACTTTGGAAAACATTTGCCGATATCATTGGATAGGGGATAGGCCTACTTGTTTATTTTTTACGTAGCCTACAATGGGCAGTTCAGACAAAGCCGAAATTACTCATTATGAAACATTTGTATGGTTATATTGCTTGACTTAAATCCCAGAGAGTAGGCTACACCCCACAGTGATGAGCCTAGCGGTCTTACTCGTTCAGCGTGGGGTATAAACAAGCTGAGAATTTAGTGGTGTCACGTTTGCCTGTCACAAACGTGGGGAGCTCTTTGAAGCTTGGGATATTGTGGTACAGTTACTACAGTAACAGTATTTTATTTTACTTCTTATGGAATATTTTTTTTTCACTTTTATAAAGGCTTTATTTGAATGCTGTTGGAACAAATAGGCTAGTTGATTATAAAGGCAACTTTCTGTTGCAATATTCTGTGTGTTCTGGACTGCAGGTAACTTGTTAAGCCAGTGGTTCTCAAACATTTTCTTTCATTCCCCACTTTGATCAAGGGGGCATTTTCGAGCCCCACCTGTCCCTCATCGCTGTAAGAAAGTGGTAGGTCAAGCTTAAAATTGTCAAATTTATTGAAATAATGACTAGTTCTAAATATATCCTCTTCAACAGAGTTAAAATCAGCTGGTGCTGCAGATATAATAATAAATAAATACATAATGTTCCATTGTAAATTAAACACACATAAAAACGTTGCTAGATAGTATTAAATCGCCAACAACATTGTTTTCTGCAGAAGCCTACCCAAGGCTACAGATTAATTCTGAACAGTTATTTCTCTACTGGCTCAATTATCAAAAAGGTGCTTTCTCTTCGTTCTCTGCAAATGAAGCAGGTAGTTCCATATAGAGACGTTAGAATAAATTAGCGTTTGCGATTGACAACGTTGTGATAAGTATGCTATAACACTAACTTTGCAAAGTTAACTTGAATGCATCAATTTTGAACAAAGTTGTGTAGGCTACACCGTGCCAGTTGTAGTCTGCATGAACAATTCTTGCACAAGACACTTTTTTGATTTGCGTAGTTACCCCCAACGCTGACAGTAACGTAGACAGCAAATTAAGATATTTGTTCGTTTTGTGGAGCGGCACCGGTAGGCTTTCAAAAGCAGATTTCGATTTTCGTTACCACTGTGTAGCCAAGCCTTAAGCCATACCCAAGCCTAAATCGAGGTAATGTTTAATTATGCATGATTTATTTTGTTATTGAATTCGTATGCTGGGATTCCTCTCGGCAACAATTATGTTTAAAGGTAGCCTCCTGCTTTTTCAGAAGAGGCGGCAGGCAGGCTACTGACAGAGCGATGTACAGTGGCAGAGCGACGCACAGTGGCTGAAAGTGGTACTAAAGTTTGAAGTGGCCATTTGAAAGTAATGCCCACTGTAGTTAACTGAACTGAACATAGTAAATGGAGATGGACTAGGCTATTTCTGTTTGTAATGCACTTCATTGAAACATGCTTTTACACATGCACTTGCATATTTCTCAATATGAAAACTTCCTTATTTTCAACTGAATTCAAAGATAATGAGTATTTTTAGTTTGTTATGTCCTTTATGATGTGTCCTACATGTTGTGCATGCACTTCTTCTGTAGCATTTATTTCAGTTTATTCAGCTATATTTCTGAAGAAGACATTGTGTTGCCTCAGTTCTTTTGAAATTTGATTTGAAATAATCAAATATGTCTTAAAGTTAAATCATAAAGTAACTTTCTTTGCATTTATTTGATTCCCAACCAAGATACACTGCTAATAATGGCTTTACATTGTTAATAAGGACTTCTGGAAAGTTTAATCGCGATTAACTATACAAATTTGGCGATTAATCGCAATTAAGAACAAAATAATCGTTTGACAACCCTAGTTTTCACTCATGGAAACCACCTCAAAAAAAGACAAAGTAAAATCGGGCATATTGTTAGTTTAGGCTGCCCCAAGTAGGTTAGCAACACAAACTTAAGAGGGGGAAGTCCGCAAACCAGCTTAACATTAGTCTACTATTATTTGTTGATGTTCGGCCACAGCATCACTTAACTTCATATGGGATGGGCATTTTTAGGCTTTTCCCCCCGAAATTGCACATCCTACTTCTGAGGCCACTGTTCCCACCTAGTTTGGCCTACCATCAAATGCATGACCTCTTTAGAAAGCTGAGACCGTGTAGTTTCTTAGAAAACAATCAGAATAGTCGTGTGAAGTACTGGCACAGAGCTACAGAGGCTAGAATATTGTTTTTTATTTCTGCCAGATAACAAGCATCTCTGAACTGACCACATTTCTGCCCTCTAGGTCACTTGATATGACTTTAGAAACACAACTGAGTAGTCTTGTGAAGCTTTGTGCAAAAGTAGATCATTATAGAATGAAAAATGAGTACTTAAGACGATTATTTGCCAAGGTATGCTCATGCATTTTGTAAAATGCCCTATGGAAACTCCCCATAGGACAATGCATACTGACAATAAAAGCCTTACTGTGTAGCAACCTCTTGGTGTAGAAGCATAAGTCTGGTCTCAATTGAAAGGTAACACTCTGAGGTTTTTTGTAGACTATTTGGATTGTATGTCAGAGGTTCTGATATAGAATGGCTACATAAAATATGGAATAATTACACACGCAAGTCTTTTTGCATTTTCTTTTTGGTTCAGTGGGTGTGCATCTACTTATTGCTAAAGATACACACTGCAGCTAGAAGAATAAAGAACCAATGGGGGAGGAGGGCATTTTTTATACAAATTAATTGAGACGTAGTGAGATTAATCTGACCATGTAAAGCACTATACAGATTGTACATAACAATTTTTGTCATGTATGGATTCCCAAGAGTCCAAGCTTTCAAATGGTGTATAATATTACCAAAGATCCTATAGTGAACTAAGATGAATCATAAGACGATTCACTAATGGAACGAAATGGCACTAGTTCCGGACTCCAAAATAGGCGTGTCAAAACATAAACTTTATTGTGAATAGGCAATAATAACATATAAATATAACTTTGTATACCATTTTATTTACAAATAATTTAATAATTATAAATAATTTATAATTTTGTATACCATTTGTTTGTGTGTGATGCCAATGAAACACTCGTTCGGACACGGAATGAAAAATTTAATTTTGCCCGTTAACCGAGCTAGCTAGCGTGCTAACTAGCCAACGTTAGCACAGTAAACGGAAAGTGAATGGGAACAGCTAGTTATGTTCGCTAGCTAGCTAGCAGCTAAGGACTTTGGTTAAACTTGTATATTGTTGCAAACTAACCTGAAATAACATACGTTCAGCAACTTTGTGGTAGTCTATGAATTCTAGCAAAAAATAGGTTAGGTTGGTTTATCAACAGTCTCTGAGAACAGGAGCTTTGAGCCAGAGCTCACCAGAGCTTTGAGGAAACAGTGAGAGATCACAAACAAAGCTATTTTTGTCTTTATTTGTTTTGTTCCATATCAGGTTTTAAACTAGTGGCTACGTCTCGCTACTTATCACATGACAGCTGCAGGTTAAAGGGTACTGTTACGTTTTTAATTTCAGGGTATTGTGATACTTTGTAGTATTGGTGCACCGTGCAACACTAGTCAAATGAGAACAAAAGCTTCGTTTTTGCAGAGACAGCAGATGTGAGGAAAGTCTAGGCCTCACCCTTATGACGTTAGGTGCACCAGTGCAACCCAGGACAAATTTTAGTCACACCTTTTTGGTCGCATGTGCGACCACTCTAGCGCCCTGTAAGCATCAGATTTATTATCTTCAGCTAAAATAATTCAACAGTAAATTCAACTTGTGAGAACAACTTTACTAAGAAAACTCTTGGAATAGTTCAACCCTGACCTATGTAAGCTGCATAGCATTGAAAATGCCCTTCAGAAGGTTATACATGATTTGTTGGTGGTGTGTGATAACAGTGCTAGACCTTGGTGGCACATTCAATAATGTTGCTAGACCTTGGTGGCAAATTCAATAATATTGATAAACCAGTTCTACTCTATAGAAAAAAACACTGGGTTGGTGTCTGTGGGACTGCCATGTGGAATAGCCTATTTATGTTCAGTTCAGTTATGTTCTCTTTTAAAATTCAAATGACAAAGTCAAGTCAAGTCAAGTCGGCTTTTATTGTCAATTTCTTTACATGCACTGGTCATACAAAGAATTGAAATTTCGTTTCTTACTTTCCCATGCAGACATAGACATGCTTTAAATACAGACATAGACATACTATGGACATAGCCATAGACAATAAACATTAAATTAAAGTGCAAGACTGAAATATAGAACATGTATGTATCAAAATAGAAATATAGGACATATATATAAAAAAAAAAGAATAGAGGTAGTTGTGTTGTATATTTCTATAGTCTTAACAGTTACATGAAGTTTAAACTTGTGCTTGTGTGACCTGTATATTTACATTGATATGCAGTATGCAGTAATTCAAGTATATCAGGCTTGATGTGAAGCAGCAACACGTTTGGCTGCGCAGTCACAGTGCAGTTCCACATGGCGGTGTTGGGGGAGGGGGGGGGTTTGGTAGACAGGATCCTAGTTTCCTAGGTTCCTGGTTGGCTGGTGGGTGGGGGGGGCTGTCAGTGATGGGAGAGTGGGTAGAGTGTTCAGCATCCTGATTGCTTGGTGGATGAAGCTACTTGCCAGTCTGGTGGTGCGGGAGCGGAGGCTCCTGTACCGCTTTCCAGAGGGCAGGAGGCTGAACAGTTCGTGTGCAGGGTGGGTTGTATCCTTGACAATCATTAGTGCTTTGCGGGTGAGGCGGGTGGTGTAAATGTCCTGCAGGGAGGGGAGTGGTGCTCCAATGATCCTCTTAGCTGTGTTAACAGTGCGCTGGAGGGTCTTCCTGTTCTGATCTGTGCAGCTTCCGCCCCACACTGTGATGCTGCTGGAGACGATGCTCTCGATGGTCCCTCTGTAGAATGTAGTCATGACAGGAGGCGTGGCACTTGCCTTCTTCAATTTGCGCAAGAAGTAGAGGCGCTGCTGGGCTTTCTTCGCCAGTGATGCTGTGTTGGTGGTCCAGGAGAGGTCGTCGCTGATGTGCACCCCCAGAAATGTTGTGCTGCTCACTCTCTCCACAGCATCTCCGTCGATGGACAGTGGTGGCAGTTGTTTGTGGCCTCTCTGAAAGTTGACAAAATAGATTGAATAGAATGGAATAGAACCTTTTAGAGTATATAAACTCTTTTGGTCTCTGCATTTATCCCAATCTGTGAATTAGTGAAACACACTCAGCACACAGTGAACACACAGTGAGGTGAAGCACACGCTAATCCCGGTGCAGTGAGCTGCCTGCAACAACAGCGGCGCTCGGGGAGCAGTGAGGGGTTAGGTGCCTTGCTCAAGGGCACTTCAGCCGTGCCTACTGGTCAGGGTTCGAACCGGCAACCCTCCGGTAACCAGTAGGCCACGGCTGCCCCTAGAATAGAAGCTGAGCTGGCCCATATGCTAGGGATTTTTTGATGTTGTTTTACTTGATTTTTGTATTGTATTTTCAAGTATCTCTTAGGCCAGGTCAGCATTTTACCTTGAATTACCACCCCTCCCCCCGTTGGTCCAGTTTAAGTTTAAGTTTATAATGTGATTTCATGGCTCACTATAATGCCTTCAAACAATATTAATATACCTAGGCATTTTATTGTCCATACACCAGAGGTTAAGTTTGTGAATTGTAAACGAGCGTATTATGTATATTTCCTCTCAACCAATCACCACAAGACTATGTATCCTGGTAGAGTTGCCTTTGGAATTTAAATAGCCTCAGTGTATGGAGTTACATTTATTCCTTTTTTTATGTGCGAGCAGTAGAACAATTTGAGCGCTGAAAAATGTTTTGAGCAAGCACACAAATTATATTTTGAGGAAAAACGAAACTCGAGCACAAAAAAACTTGAGCAAACAGGAATCTATTTTGTGCACCACAAATGTCTGCATGTTTGCTAACATCAATATGTGCAACAACATCCCCCTTTCATTCAGTTTCACTCTACATGCTCACATAAACTGTTTCTCCGCTCGCTCTGGAGATCTCTCGCGCTCACTCAACTTCATCTGTCCGCTCGCTCAAAACTGTAGACAGCGTTACGTTTGGATCACATTTGTCAACCAATCAGAAAATTCAGGGGAGATAACTTCAACCCCCCCCCCCCCCCTTAGGTACTGTTGCTAAGTCCGACAACCTTACCTCAGTTCGATCAACTTCTAAAGACGACAAGGGCAAAAATAGCCTAATGCTTAGCCTAATGTTTTTGTTTTTAAATAGGCCACCAACTCCAAAACATATTCAATCGGACCAATCGGGTGCAATCTCTGTGAGGAATCTGGTCAGCAACAACTGTGTTTAGGCTAGGTTGCTGTTCCTCTTCCTAAATCTCTTGGCTAAAATATACATTTTCTTCAGAATAATTATGAGTGGATAGCCTATTTATGATGACTTCTTGAAGAGGCCAAAAGCCAAGTTATCAGACGAAAGAAAAAGGAAACTTTCCTGTTCTCACACAGCAAGCGTCTTAATGAGGAAGAAAAAGGTTTTTTTATCCAAACTTTACTGCGCAGCCTACACATTTGGCCTTCAAAATCATATTTCTAGGTTCATAGAAGGGTATGTCTGTGTTGACTCAGAATTTTTGTCTTGTGATTGATTGTGTTGTCAGCTTATGGTAACCTGATACGCTATTGTTATGACCATATGGCCATTGCAACAATTTAATATTTTGCAGCAAGGTGCTGATCGACCGATATCCTTGTTTTCTCTAAATACAGACCGATGGCGTGATGCTAATTTTTTTGTGTGTCTATTAGTTCAATTTAAAAGTGTTATAATTTGAAAATAAACTGACCAAATAAAAAAAAAAAAATACCAAATAAAAAATTGTTTTAAATAAATTTAATGCAACACAATATTTCTACATATTTTAACAAAAATGGGGAATAATGTCTATCAAGTCCCCTTCTTAAAGTGTCAAGTGGCGTAACCACAATTCAAGGAGCCATTTTGTGTAAATTATTCAAGACCATCATGTGACAGGAAATGTAGATAACTCTACAAGGAAGGAACTCTTGCCTAAAATGAAAGAAGCCAGAGAGAGGGGGGACATTCCCTTTCTGAGGTATGACAAACTTATCATTCGGCAAAGCAAGAAAAAAAAATCTACAGATTAATAATTGGACATTCAATGGTAGAACATCAAACAGTGACTTTATCTTTACTACAAATGATGGATATTATGTTTTCATGGAGATATTTTCCCCTGAAATGGATTTCTATCTGGTACTGCATTTGCTTTAGGTTTCTGTATCATTGCTGCTTTTTTCACACATACTTTTCTGTGATTATGAAGACAAAACCAGACTGTGCGGCTTTTATGTGTGAGCTGTGGACTTGGTTTAAGAGTGACCGTGAGAAAGGATGGATGACAGTGTGTGTGACTGAGGGTGAGTGTTCTTATGACATACTAGTGATACTACATGTGGCAAGAAATGGGTGTGTAAGCATACAACTGAGAATATGGATGCACATGAATGGATGGATGACAGCGTGTATGACCGAGGGGGAGTGTTCATATGACATTTGTGATGTTGCAGTAAACGGATGCGCAAGACTACAACTGACATTATGTTTGACTTGGATTCAGACATAGATCCAGAGAGTAACTCCTTCAACAATGTGACAAATTGTGACTACTATACGGAAAATCAGTTCAACGAAATGTTTAGGTCAGAACAATATATAAAGATCATACACTTCAATAGTAGAAGCCTTTACGCTAACTTTCACAAGATCAAAGACTATTTAGACCAGTTCACCTCACCTGTTCAGCATAATCGCCATCTCAGAGACCTGGATTAGTCTGGATAAAGGGGTGGATTTTGAGCTGGATGGTTATAATTTTAATTATGTGAACAGAGGAAACAAAAGGGGAGGGGGAGTTGCACTTTATGTTGATAGAAGACTTAAGTACAAGATTGTTGAAAGTATGACGCCTGCAATTGATGATATATGTGAATGTATTACTATTGACATTTATATGGGGAAAAGGAAGAACATCATTGTCAGCTGCGCATACAGGGCTCCCAACAATAGCATAGAGAAGTTCTAGGAGGTGATGAAAAGTATGGTTACAAACACCGAGCAAAAGGTAACTTTCCTCTGTGGCGATTACAACTTAGATCTTCTGAATCCTAACAAACTAACACCAATAGATGAATTCATTGATGCAATGCACAGCAGAAGCTTATATCCTATTATTACTAAACTTAGTCGAATTACTTCTCACTGCAACACTTATAGATAACATATTTACTAATAACCTAATAGATAATATAGAAAGTGGATTATTATTAAATGATATCAGTGACCATCTACCAGTGTTTGTAATCTACAGCTGTGCGCTCAGGTTGGCTGAAAGGAATGAAATGATAGAAAGGAGATTAAGAACGGTTGACACTCTAAACAAGTTCAGAAATGAATTAAGTGCACAAGACTGGAGAAAGGTTATGATGCAGAGGAGGTTGATTATGCTTATGATTCCTTCTTGCAAACGTTTTTGATGTTATATGACAGAAGCTGTCCAATTCAGCAAAGCAGAAAACGAGCAAATCGCTCAGATAAACCCTGGGATACAAAGGGTCTGTTGAATGCCTGTAAAAAAAAGAACACCTTATACAGAGAGTTTATTAAGTATAGAAATAAGGAGAAAGAAAGGAAGTATAATGAAATAAAAGAAATATAAGTATATATGACCACTTCGCTAGCGGTGGTCATAATAACATAAATATAACATGGAAGATATTAAATTCAATTATAAGAAATAAATCGACCAGCTCTGGCTTGCCAGAAGAATTTCTAGACAATGATAAGATTATTAATAATGATAAAAAGGAGATGGTGGAAGGCTTCAACAAATTCTTTGTAAATGTGGGCCCCAAACTGGCAGAGCAGATAAACCTTCCTCAAGGGGTAAGTGTATCACATTATTTGGGTAAGAGGAACCCAGATACCATATTTTTGAAGGATACAGATAAAAATGAAATTATTGATATTGTTAACAAGTTTAAAAATAAAACATCAACAGACTGGAATGGTATTGATATGACAATAGTAAAAAAAGTTATTATTAATATAGCAGATCCCTTAGCACATATCTGTAACCTTTCACTTAAAACGGGCTCCTTCCCAACCAAAATGAAAACTGCTGAGGTAAATCCAATCTTCAAAGAAGGTGGATAAAATCTCTACAACTAGATGTACCGCATAGCGGTACAAAATATGACCGCCGCTCAGTCCTGTACATCCGTTCCGCGAAAATAAATCACACTTCAATTTGTCTCCATCTTTTACTCCATCCCCCACTCTTGAAACTTTTGTGTATGCTTGTTTGGCATGCCTGAGTGTGTGTGTGCGGCTGCACAGAAAGTAGCCTACTGGTGCTGAAAAGATGAATAGATTGTAGAATAGCCAAAGAAGATGTAGTATTGTTATAAAACCTTTAAAATCTCTAAACAATCACAAGTAGGGCAGTTCATCACAGTTCATCCATTGCAACTGGATTGATGAAAGGTCACTTAAACCTGTAGGCTACATTGTATTTGGGAAAAGCAAAAGGTATCAGCATAATGTTATTTATTTATTTATTTATTTATTTATTTATTTATTTATTTATTTTTATGTATTTATAAACAAAAACATCTCTGTCAGTTCCATGCCGTTTTCAACAGCTATCAAAAACAAAGGTCATTTTTGGATGGATGGATTTTTTGTGAATGTTTCTTCTTCTACATAAGATTTTAGTCATCTTTAGTTCATGTAATACTTTATTGTCAATGCACAAATTAAGTAACAGTAGTCTGAAACGTTATTGTTAATGCACAAATTAAGTAACAGTAGTCTGAAACGAAATGCTGTTTTGCATCTAACCAGTGGTGCAAATAACTGACATGTCCAAATGGGCCTTGATGAAATGCGTCGCTAGATTGTTCATACACATTTTAATGGGCCAAAGTTGAAGAGCTTTTGTCCGTGCAAATATAGGCTGATTCATGTTCCCTTGCATTGTGTAACTGAGGTCCATGGCTAGTCTGGCTTTCATCAGACCAAGCTCAATCTTTTAAGAAATCAAAAAATAAATAGCGGACAGATCAGGCTGGGTTCACCCTAGTCCATAAGCACCCGATATTGTTTAATTTTCCGATTGAGATATACACGCTCTGGCTATTCTAAATGCAAAAATGCATCAGGGAGTTATGACAAAACGGTAACTAACAAACTAGATCCTAATAGAAAGCTGTTAGCTTCCCTAAGCTACAGGTAGGATTAGGCTATAAGGTAAGCCTATTTACAACATAAATTGTCAATAGGCTATGCTGGCGACACAAATAAAATCTCCTTTGGAAACCAATGGCTTACGCCTTACAGTATCAAGCAGACTTAAACTGCCATATCGTGGCGAAAAGTTGTAATAACATTCACGCAGCTCCATGAGTCAAGGAAAGCGCGAATGAAGTAGGCCTAGCCACTTCTAAATGGGACCCCACTACACAGTAGCTTAAGGTGTGTTGCTAAAGCAGCCATAATGAAATGAAGGTGTCATTGTTTGGATACTTCACACACACGTGCTTTTTAATTTCACAGACTACAACTACCAAGCTGGAATCAAAGCACATCGATTCCCCTCTCACACCCTGCACGCACTTAAAACAAAATAAACAGGCGTCTCAGTCTCACGCATGTATAGGCAAAACTGTATCAGACCGGTGTAACGTTGGTAAATCTTCCATTGCACAGAATGATTTTGTAGCACGTGCAATAAATGACAGTCGAAAGATACAAACAGTGCTGCTATCAATTTGCTTGGTATAACCGCATTTATAATTTTCTACAAATGCAATCAATCAAATGGGCCTCCATCACTCAACCAACGCTAACGGTAACATTACCTAGGTCCTTATTGATATTACAAGATTAACGTACCTGCAGTAAAAACCAAGCATGTCCGATAAACATCCTCAGATTTATTTCGGCTTCAAGAAGAAATGGGAATTACACTTCATGTGAACATCGTCCTATCCTTATTAGATGTTCGCTGCGGTAAATTACAGTCCTTGTAGGAAGCGTCCATTGTTTTTCCAACCCACTTTTAACTTCCAACAAAATTACATCTCACTGCAACGATGCGCCATCTAATGGACAAACGACTACTTATCGCCAATACTGAAAATGCAGCCATGATGATGATGATAAATATTTATTTTGGCTTTCTGTTAATCCTACTGAATTTGTAATTATGTATCGGCCGTTCTAATACCGATAGTATGTGGGTGCCTGTGTGTGTGCATGTGTATATGTGTGCACCGCCATTTACAGGCCAATGAGTGTACAGTCACTAAATGTACACATAACCTAATTTTTTTAGACCCCCCCATGGATGAAATTCTACGAAACTGGGCATACCCCCAGAGAATGCCAGGTCAATCATACACATAAAATTTCGTGCAGTTCTGAACATCTTAACTGAAGATAGGGGCGATTAAACCAGAATAATATTGCATTTTCATTTTTTACCGGGGGGGTGGGGGTGCAAATCACAAATGAGTGATTATGAGCCAGGTTGATGTGGGCCCTTGAGACCAACATACCATAAAAGATTCTTCATCCTCAGTGCCACGGTTCAGGTAGTTATTTAGGAAAAACTGTTTTTTTTTGCGGTTCGGGGGGCCCAGCATGGGGGGGGGGGGGGGTTGTGGTGTTGGTCCCTGGGGACGAAATGACATTTTTCCGTAAAAGTCTAGTGGGGCTACATACCCACCAAATTTCATGTACCCCGGTGGTTCGGTGTCCCGGGTATCAATGACCAAAAATTCAGGAAGTAGATGACGGGAAAAATTATTGAATTGTGTGCATGTGTGCGTGTACAAGTTTATGTTTATGTGTGTGGGTGTGTGTGTGTGTATGTGTGTGCTTGTGTGTTTGCCTGCGTATGTGTGTTTGTGCATGTGCATGCATGCGTACATATGTCTACTGTGTGAGTATGTGTCATACGTATGATTACTGTAAATGTATGTGTGTGCGTGTGTATCTGTTTATGCACATGTGTGCACATGGAATGGGTTAACATGACCCCTGGAGGCAAACATACGGAAAAAATTGGTCATCCTAGGCCCTACAGTTCTCAAGATATTCACAGAGAACTGTGTCTGCCCTACCCTCCTTTCGGGAGGTCCAGTCCAGCGGGGGGGCTACAGATCAAAACGAAAAATGACGGTTCCATGCTATCCATGTGGGGGTACATGCCCACCAAGTTTTGTGTACCCCGGTCTTTCAGTGTCCCGGGAATCCTTGTTGGTGTACGTCACTAAATGTACACATACATTATTTTATTGTAAGGCCCCCCATGAACGAAAGTACACAAAACTTGGCATGCATTCGGAGGGTGTCATAATGATCCTACACTTTTAATTTTGTGCAGTTTTGACCTTGTCAGCCAGAGATATTGTGATGAAAGCACCTAATTTTTTGCTTTTTAATTTTTAACTAGGTGGCGCTATACATGAAATAAGTGGTAATGGGATGGGTTGACATGCCCCCTTAAGTCCAATATACATAAAAAAGGTGGACCTCCTAGGCCCTACGGTTCTCGAGATATTCACAGAAAACTGTCTCCGGCCACCTACAGGCCAGTTGGTGTATAGTAACATAAATTAATTTATTGTGTGGCCCCCCATGAACGGAATTCCACAAAACTTGGCATGCATACAGAGGGTGTCATAATGATCCTACACTTCCAATTTCGTGCAGTTTTGACTATGTTAGGTCACAGATACCTTCAATTACAACACCTCATTTTTACTTTTTTGTGTTTAACTAGGTGGCGCTATACATGAAATGAGTGGTTATGGAATGGGTTGACATGGCCCCTTGAGATCAACATACAAAAAAAAAATGGTCCTCCTAAACCCTACGGTTTTCGAGATACTCACAGAAAACTGTGTCTGCCCTACCCTCCTTTCGGGGGGTCCAGTCCAGCGGGGGGGCTACAGATCAAAACGAAAAACGATGGTTCCATGCTATCCATGTGGGGTTACATGCCCACCAAGTTTCGTGTACCCCGGTCTTTCGTGTACCGCTTCGCTGCGCGGCGGTCATAATAACTACAGACCAGTTTCCCTGCTCTCCCAGTTTTCCAAAATTTTGGAAAAAATATTTTCTTCTAGGTTGGACAGTTTCATAGACAAACATGAATTACTCATAGATAGTCAATATGGTTTTAGGACAAACCGATCAACATCATTGGCACTCATGGACTTAGTAGAAGAACTGACAAGCACAATAGATAACAAAAAGTTTGCAATAGGGGTATTCATTGATCTTAAGAAGGCATTTGACACAATAAACCATGATATATTGCTACACAAACTGGAAAGATATGGGATCAGAGGGGTTGGACTTAATTGGTTAAAAAGCTACATAGGACAAAGAAAACAGTTTGTGCAGATAGGGGACAACAGGTCCACCCAAATGAATATTACCTGTGGTGTGCCGCAAGGGTCAATACTGGGACCAAAACTATTTATTATATAAATGACATAAGTAATGCTTCTATGATCATGAAAAATGTGATTTTTGCTGATGACACAAATGTATCCTGTGCAGGAGGGAACCTCAAACAGTTGCTGGAGGTTGTCTCTACTGAGTTAACCAAGTTGAAATTGTGGTTTGATATTTAAATAGATTATCACTCAATGTAAAGAAAACCAAATTTATGGTTTTTGGCAAATGTAACACACAAGCAAACACACACATTGAACTAAAGATCGATAATATAAAAATCGAAAGCGTGTTTGAAAACTCCTTTCTAGGTGTAATGATTGACCACAAGTTCAGCTGGAAACCTCAGGTCACCCGTGTACACTCAAAATTGGCACGATGTGTAGGGATACTAGTCAAAGTAAGACATATATTGAATATAAAAACACTGCATAAACTGTACTGTATACTGTTTTCCCCCTATTTGAGTTACTGTGTGGAAGTGTGGGGTAATACCTGCAAAAGCACCCTACAGACAATATGCACAATTAAAAAAAAAAGCTAAGGATAGTTAATAATGTGGGGTACTATGAACAAACTAACTAATTATTTCTGAAATTACAAATATTAAAGTTTATGGATTTAAAAGATTTTAAAACTTCACAAATTGTATTTAAAGCAAGAAACAGCCTACTTCCAGGAAACATTCAAAGATGGTTTATTGACAGACTAGGAGATTATAATTTAAGAGGGAGACTGAAACTGAGGCAACCAACGGTACACTCTACACTCAAAAGCAGGTGCATATCTGTCTGTGGGGTGAAGTTGTGGAAAAACTTACCAGATAACATATTGCAGTTTAAAAAACATCTCAAATTATACACAATAGCAAAATATGAGATAAAATAATCAGTGATGGAAATGGTTTACTGGACAAGTAGTTTACTATCTTAAATTGTACTCATTAAGGGCTATGTGTGTGTGTGTGTGTGTGTGTGTGTGTGTGTGTGTTTGTGTAGGTATGGGTGTATGTATGTATGATGAACATATGAGTGATTTTAATCTTCAACATAATTATTTGTGAATATAAATAAACATAGGAGGTATGTCTGTTAAATGTGCATGTATAAGAAATAGGTGTGGAAATATATATATGTAATGTAAATACTTAACGTTGATCATGTAAAAGATTCATTTAACCGAAAGATGGGGGTAGGGACCTACAAGCTTTTGCTTCCCTCTACTCCTTTTTTTTTTAACAATTTTTTTGTTGTTGTCTATGTCTATGTTGATTCTTAAATATTTTATTTGCTAATGTCTACATTCAAAAAAATAAATGATCCAAATCCAATCCAAATCCAAATCTTTGGAAACACTTAACTCTCAAGGTTAGCTTGGCATGCTATACAGCGTTTCTTTGAAGAGAGTTGTGTATAATCCATAGTTTGAGGGAACAGCATGCATGTAATGTACACAAGGTTTCACTATAGTCATGTACGGTCTGATAAGGTCCTGGCTGATCAGACACAAAGTGACTAACTCGGGCTGACTACCGTAATGTGGTTTGCTCTGTATCATGTGACATACACATTTGGAAGGGATTTTACAGATAAACAAAAATTCCTAAAAAAATATTTGTCTACTGATTGTATATTCAATTTCTCCTGCACTGCATGTATTAATGCAATTATAAGAAACAAATATATCCAAAGAAATATAGCATTTAGGGGATGCAGCTCCATAACCCCCCATTCATTCTCCACTTGTTCACGCGTGCCTTCTCATTGCAGTACCACCCGGAAGTATTTTGAGAGTGAACGTTCTCCCCCTATTAAAAATTCTCTGCTATAGGCCTTTATACTTGTGCTCACCAGCGCAACACTAGTTGCCTTCTTTGAGATGTACAGTAGAGAGGTTATCACCACTAGCCTGGCTAGCGCCACCACTTCTCAATGAGACGTGCTCTGGGAACCAAACGTTCATTTTCTCGTATTTGAAAAAAATGCCCAGATCCGTTTATTGGGTGCCACGGATGTCTATCAAATGCGTCTGTGCATAGCTCATCATCGTCTTGCTTTCCCACCTGTTCTGTGATTGGTTCCCTATCTCAGGCGAAAATTTGCTTCATGGTCTCCAGGCTGCCTTAGCAGCGTGAATCAAATCGCGCGCAAGGCAGCATGGGAACACCCAGGCTATATCACCACTGACTCTGCACAACATCGAAGAAGCAAAATAATTAAACAGGAGGAACAGCTAACAGTGTCAAGAGAGGTCTGAGAGGTAGAGTTGAAGTATAGTTAAATAAATATTTTCATTACTTTTTGCTGGATCCCTGATTCCTTGTTCCTTTCTCTTAATTCCCCCGTGCTGCAACTCTCCCTGGTAACTTCGTTAACTTATCCAGCTGACTATCAAAACTTAATGATAATTCAGGCTACAAATCAGCCATTCCCCTGTGCTGCAACTCTCGCTTGTAACTTTGTTATCTTCTCAAACTGACTATTCAAACTTAATGACTACAGTTCACAATTCAGCTCCAATTTTACCACAAACCACTTAACCTCTGATCCCAATTTTTAAATGTAGTTTTCAAAATAATTTATATTTATTAATTTGTTCTACTTTCATGCACATTGTGTGAGTTAATAAGCCTTTTAAGTCTATTTTTAAGACGTGGGCGATGTGAAATGCTGACATGCCGGGCTGCTATGTTGTGCTCTGGTAATTTAACTTAACAAATATGTGGTAGAGGTACACACCTGCTCCCTGGTCTTGGCTTATAGCTTGTCCATCCTACTTTCAATAGAGGCATAGCGTAGCGTGTGTGAGTCGGCGCGCACAATGCCGGGAATGGCGAGTATACAGATGCATTGATATTTCAGCTAATTTCAGATATTTCATTAAAGCAATACCAAAGAGTTTTTGTACCTTAAAATAATGTTTCCAAAATTGTTTCAGTGGTTCATAAACACGTAACAGAGCGAACGGCACTTCTGCATTCGCTTCGCGACCCTCTATCGGCTATAATCGCACTATGCAAGTTTGCCAGATCGGGTAGCGGATCTGTAGTTCGATGGAATGAGACATAAGAAACTACAAATTTGACTTGCTTCTGATGTCGCAATACATCATACTTTCATAAAATCATGCAACATACTCTACCTTGTCTGTGGACATTGTTATTTGCAAAGCCGGTGCTGGATAAACAAATAACGTGTGTGCAACAAAGGAAAAGTGCTTTGGTGTTGCTTTAACCTCGCTAAAGGCCATACACCTGGCTTATTTTGATAAGTCTCTAATTTTACTGAGAGTTCCGTTCCATTAGTGTGGTTTATGTTAATCCCAGCTTGGTAACTATGGGAATTCATGCCACAGAACTAACCTGGTCCGTAGTAGGTTAACTTTCAAGCTTAATCAAGCTGTGTTGCCAAAAAAAAAACTCAGTCGGAAAACGAGTCCCTAAAAGTTGGTTGCGTCAACCTGTGATTTCATGTTCTCATCACCTGTAGCCTACAACTTCAAAAATAGAGCTCAGGATTGTGTCATAAAATCGCTAATAATTGTGGGAATCACGGTAACGCTGGCTACTGTACAGATAGAAAGTCAATGGGGTAGGCATACCTTATGTCAATTTACGTAAAATGCTGGCCAACATGGAAAGGATCTCTATAGATATATACCTATATCTATTTTACCTAGTGGATGTAAAACAACTTAATACGAGTGTTTGTAGGGGCTCCTCTAGTATTGCCTTAATTAATTTTACGACATATATCCTCTTTTCGTCAATCTACTGCTTTGGTCTACTTTTCTACCTTGTGCACGAGAAGACATGAAGCTGACCTAAGCCTCGCTTGAATAAACGAAGGCAATATGCTAACTTGAGTTGATGGAACGCCTTCAGCCCCAAGTAAAAGTCTATGCTAGTTCAAGCCAGGCTATTTCTGTTAATTGCCGCCTTAATTAGCGAGGTTCATGGAATACCCCTCACCCTCAGTAGTGGAAGAATTGCTATTGTGTCCATTTTTGTTAGTGTTGAGCCACCCAAGTATCACTGTCAGAGAAATCCAAGTTTTGTAAAATTACTTTAAAGTCAATTATTGTCTGTTACCATTCATACGTGACTAGTTTTCTGTTGGCCCATACCATGTTATTAATTACAGATGATAAAGACGTAGGTTTCTTGGCATTTCGTTGGATAAGAGCACTTCTACCTCGCTGGAAATAAACTTTGTGTTTTTATTTGATGATTTCAATTATTACATTTTGGAGCAGGTTTGAGTACGGATGGATCCACAAATGAGTTTTCATTCTTATTAATATTGCGGGATAGACCATTTTGTCTTCACGGAGGTCTGCGCTCTCCAGTGGCACTCTAGTTAGCATATTAAAATACATTTGTTTCATACATTTGATTTTTTTTTTTGTGTAAAATGCATGGCAGCAAAAGTTGCCGACCAGTGACCGTTTTCATTTTGGCACCCAGGTTAACAGGTTAGAGTGTGCATACTGCCTGCGTGACACGCATATCTCAGGTGCGGCTTGAACCACGCTGAAAACCTGTGTATGCTAGAAATAGGAGAAACGTCTGCATGCTAAAAATAGGAGAAAGCGTTTCCATTCAAAAAAGACAAGTAAAGAGATGCTTTAATAGGCAGACTGCCCGCAGCAGCGCCACATCTGAGACGTCTCTTGTATGAATGCACAGATAAAACGTGACTCAGCAGCCACGGACCAGACACGCAATGCACACGCCACGTGACCACAATAATAAAATAATACAAAGATAGCACCAACCAATAAGAATGACATTAATATTGGACAAAACAAACATAATAACATTTTACACAAGTAGTTTAAGAATGCAATACTTATGTGTAGCTTAACATTAATAAGAAAAAAATACCAGAGTATACTACAAAGTATACTACAAAGAAGACAAGTACAAGTACACAAGAATGCTATGCTAGTTAGATAAATAATAGCTAGTTGGATTCTACAAACTTAAAAATTACAAGGACAAAGATTGGTAAAAGACACAACAGAGTCCTCCTCCTTAATCTCAATTATGATAGTCATGCATTATTGAAGGCATGTGAACACCATTTTGAAATATCAGAATTCATGGTTAAAATGAGCTAGCACTAGGTTGCTATCAGCAGCTGTTAACCTACTTTTAATGTTAGCTAATCATTTGCAGTTGACAGTATTTATTACCACCCGAATTTCCTTACATTTTAACTAAACCTTACCTCTGGATAGCTGTGCCTCCTCTTTCACAAAGATTATTCCATCTTGCACACGTGCTTCTCACACTTCAGAAGCTCCTCTGTTAAAAGTTGCTGCATCACTTCACTTGGTGAGTGAGTGAAGAAAAAAGTATCGGACGACCGAACTCCCCTCCCCCAACAACATTTGAGTGAAACATGTTCAACTTTTTAAGCTGCTGCAAGAGCGCCAGCCAATCAAATGGCGGTTATGCTAATGAGCAAAGGCGGCTCTCAAAGTAAATCAAGATGGTGCCCGGAGTTCATTAGATGGTCCGAGACGCATGTATTTGCAGATAAAAGTAATTTGTTTGGCTTTTTATGCTTGGATTTTGTGACCGTTAATGAGAAATAGATGCTGTAAAACCTGTTATTGTAATCCCAAAGAACATCTGAAATGCTGTTTGAGCCTATACCATCTAACATTAGCAAGTTAGCAGACAATAGACCTCTCCAGAATAAGTCCCGCCTCCGTAACTTCCGTATCCATCCAACTTCCGGTCGTCAAATGTCTATGGGAAATAACATGGCGTTTTGAAAGATCGTACCTGTCAAACTCTGTAGGTGACAAAGTAGAAAAAGCTGGTGGGCCGATTGGCCTACACACTTCTGCCATCTAGTTTCCACTGGATTTTTGATTGTCGGTGCCGTTTAAGTAGTAAACGATTATTAATGCTAACCGGGAGCTAGTTCCGATGTACAGTACGCGGGCAGAGGAGGGCGTTAGATCTTGCTCACAGCCAACCAGTCACAACTTAACGTGATGGTCATTTTCACGTGTGATTCATGCGTGGTTTCAGTGGTCTATAAATGTAAATCATTTGCAAGGTTCAGCCTCTTTTCAACATGACTTAACTTTGGTTTGACTGTGCGAGTTTGTTGGCTGTTATTGAGATATTTGAAAAAGAAAGAAATTGTCGACGAAGACACTAAAGACATGACGAGATGAGATTTTTTTTCACGAATAACAGATAATGTTAAGCAGACTAGGAATCGGAGGCTAAATCGTATTGAGTCGATAGCTTTATTTTGCATGACCTTGATCAGAACAGTAACATTTTCAGAATGTATTAACAACCTATCAAACATGATGATTTCACGCAGGGTTAGTGCCACCTCCGTAGACAGGCTCTGGTGTCACGAACTCCATTTTGGTGAAGACAAACTATGAAACATTGCCGTTGCTATGCAACCTTGACTGGGGGAGTCGCGGCGTCTGAAGCGTACGTTAGCTTAGTGCTTCTTACTGATATATTTCTACTTTAACGGCACCGACAATCAAAAAACCCAGTGGAAACTAGATGGCAGAAGTGTGTAGGCCAATCGGCCCACAGTTTTTTTCTACTTCGCTACCTACAGATGTTTTACCGGTATGATATATCGAAACGCCATGTTATTTCCCATAGACAATCGACGCCCGGAAGTTGGATGGATACGGAAGTTACGGAGGCGGGACTTATTCTGGAGAGGTCTATGGTTAAAACACAAGCCTAAACATTTTTTCACAGTGATGTGCGTTTTTACACTGATAACTACTAAGTTAACAGTCTAAACCTTTTAAAAACGGCACAATTGTGTTTAAAAAACGGTGGATTCTTCTCATTTAAACATTGACATTGTCTGTACTTTTACGGCAGTCTTACAGGAGAAACCATATTGTTTATGGTAAATGTCTGTTAAAAACTTTACAGTGTACTGTAAAAAACAAACCAGTGTTACAGGTTTTTTGTGTACACGATGTTTTGGTAGGAATTCCACACAAGTCTTTGTACATGAGGCCTCTGTTCTCTGTATCCACCTAGGCTAGGGCTAGGGCGGATGGCCTGCAAATCTATCTATTGCAAATTTACCATCATAATGACTTTGAAGCTGTTATACTAAGACAGGGTTGCCAACTCTCACGCATCTGGCGTGACACTCACGCTTTCAGCACCAATCTCACGTTCTCACGCACACTCAAGAAATGTCACGCCAAATCCATTCTTTTTTTTTGCAATCCGTTCATTTTTTGTTGATGACTAGACTAGACCACAGCATTGTTTCTAAATGACAGGATACAAGTTTAAGGCATACATATGTCTAGACAAACAGCAGGTAGATCTAATATCAGCCTACAACGTTCTCAGCGCAGTTTTCTCTGATTGTTGATTCGCTGACTGTTTAATCCCGTCCGCGACACCTTCCCGGAACACGCTGCTATTTAGACATGAGGCAGACCGACATAAAGTGTGGCCGCCTATTCTTCTCTAGGAACTACTCGCGAAGTAACCTCACAGACATCACATGAAATAACTTTTTCTCATCTTTTATAAGGTATAGCCGCTATTTGCTGCGATAAACAGTTCGCGAGAAAATTAACTTTCAAGAAATAATCATATTAGGCTACTATAGCTCTGCGCTCATTTCAATTCATATAGGAGGAATATTTCACAAACTTTTCGTTCCACACATGACAAACCGTAAACCAGAATAAACAGCAGACCTTACCGAACACAAAGGTGTAATGCAATCCCCTGTACAATAAGCCGTTCCAGAGTAATCCGGTTTTGAAATGGTAGCAAATTTCTATATGGTCTCCAATTTTGGGCTTTAAGTGTCTTAAAACTGAGCTGTGCTTAAATACCTACATATGTGTAAATATTAAAATCAGAGGATATACAGCTCATGGCTAAGAGTTTGTCGATGTAGCCATAATGATTTGTTTTCACAAAATGCTAAGCATGCATGTATTTAAGTGTCTTAAAAAAGTGTGCTTATATTGGTCAATGCATAATTTCATAACAGGCCAAATAGAAAATAAATGTTAAATGTTAAATATAGCCTAGACATAATATTAAAATCAGATTAAGATAAAGCTGGATGGCTCCAGAACTCACACCAGTGGATTGGGTCTTAAAGGAGCCACACCACTTTTATGACACTATAGTCTGTTGACCTTTAGATTTACAGCTACTGGGCATGAAGGGCAGGCCAATTATGAGTTCTGTCCAACAATGATGGTAGGTTTAGAAAAAAAGTCAGCACATTTTAATCATATTGCAATAATACCTGTGTATTGCAATAATAACCGTGATCATTTTGGTCATGATTTTTCATCAAATGTTCATATGTTCTGTATCTCTAGTGGCTGGTAGACTTTGGAATCCACCAGCCACAATGGTAGGTGGAAAAAAATATTTTAGGCTATTTCCATCCCTGATACATATGTACACTCATACACACATTCATAAGTCTCAATCTGTCCATTTCTTACCACAAAACTCGCCAGAAGTCATCATTTAAGGGGTTATTTTTCAATTTTTTCTACTGAGCTACCTTTTTCAGGTGAGCAGGGGGGCCCTTTTCATGTCTGTGCCCAGGGGCCCAGTGGCTCATAATCCTTCCATGCCACGGGGTTAAAACACTGGTCTTGTTTTCAAGTGCAATCAATAATTTAATTGTATATTTTGAAGAAACTTTTCCATTCTATTAGGTTTTTTAAAAAAAAAAAAAACATAAATCAGGGATTATACTGTACATAGCAAAAAAGTCAGACATTTTTAAAATGAGGTTTAGGGAAAAATTTAACGCACACACACTATGACTTCACAAAATCTCACTCCAGCCAAACCCTGACTAAGATAAGAAATCGAACACAATTAAATGAAAAGTTTGGTGTGATATTGACCTAAAGTGTGTTAAAACATGATACCGAGTGTGAACTTTTGTCTCATAGCTCATCTCGTCTTGTCCCCTGCACACACACTGTACACTTGTCCCTGAAATCTGGCCCTAGTTAGCTGATGCTACCAACAGGTTTTCGATGGGGGTGCCTCGGTCATCGGACTAGCCATGCAAATAAATCACTGTTTTACACCATTTACGAGGCTCAAAGTCCACACTTCATTGGTAGACTTCCGAGGG
Organism: Alosa sapidissima; assembly: GCF_018492685.1. Taxonomy (NCBI): domain Eukaryota; kingdom Metazoa; phylum Chordata; class Actinopteri; order Clupeiformes; family Clupeidae; genus Alosa; species Alosa sapidissima. The sequence continues at coordinate 1,866,040 of NC_055969.1, read as the reverse complement.
CCCTGACATTTAAAACGAGACATTGAGAACTTTGAAAAAGCACTGGTAGTTTATTTACAAGACGATTTATACAGACAGTACCTTCAGGAAGTTTACCGTTCGCCGCCATCTTGAATTTAGTCATGATAAGTCGAGCGACGAGTACGAATGAACAGGTATGATAAGGGATCAGATTCCAAAAATAATTCTGTGAAAATGCATTCCAGTTTCTGTTTCAACACACTTTAGGTCAATATCACACCGAACTTCTCCTTTAAAAAAAAATATATTAATTAACTAAAACGTTTTTCCCCATTGACTTTCTGTGGACCGTCCTTACAGCAAAATAAGGCAATCAATCTGCTTTGCAGTTGTGTTCTAATTCCTTGCAACAGTGCAAACCACAGGCCTTTATTTTGGGCAAGCATGTATTCGAGGCAGGCCTTTATTTCATAAGGCTTCTGTTGAAGAATTTTATATAAAGCCTGCGCTAACAGTTGTCCTCCTGCCCCCGCTACCACAGCTGTGTGAGGGCGTCCCTGGATAGTGTGGCATGCTCACGTGTTATGTCTCCTCCTTGCAAACTTGACTATAGTGAAACCATTAATTACATTACATTACATTACATTACATTTGGCTGACGCATTTTTAGCCAAAGCGACTTACATATGTCAACTATATTACAAGGGACTACATTGTCCCCGGAGCAACTTGGGGTTAAGTGCCTTGCTCAAGGGCACAACAGTGGAAGCTGGGAATTGAACCGACAACTTTCAGGCTACTGCACGCTAGCCCAGCTCCTTAACCGCTACACTACCACCGCCCCCATTAATGAAAGCAAAGCAACCATTTACGTCTTCATAAAATAACAACTTGCGTTTTTGCGTCGTTAACCACTGTGTAGCCCTTATGCCATACCCAAGTAGCCTAAATCGAGGCCATTTTTAATTATGCATGATTTATTTTGTTATTGAATTCATAGGCTGGGATTCCTCTCGACAACAATTATGTTTAAATTAGGGCTGTCAAAATAACTGATTCATTTCGATTAATTAATTTGAGAAAAAATAACTGATTAAAAAAATAGTGCAGATTAATCGATTCTGTATGACCTTTGACCCCGAGCCGTTCTAGTCAGTAACCAGACTGTAAAATGAAGGAGAGAGAAGAAAATATGCTGCCTAGATCATTGATTGGAACATTTACTTTTAAAAAACGGCCTGATGATATTGATAAAAATAAAGTGTTGATTAAAATAAAGTCCTCTGCCATGTCTGCAGCAAAGAATTTGCATATCACCGGAGTTCGTCAACTCTAGTCGCACATCAATGCAAAGTAGTGTTGACATTGACGGGAGTGTTAATTTATTTTCATTGTGTCCCCTAGGTTATATCTGTGGCCTGAAATGCCTTGTATGTGAAAAAAAAACTTCTTCCGGAAGCACTTTTGAATGTATTTCCTCAGCATATTAGGTCATACAGTATCATTGATTATTATGGCCATTATTTGAACAGTGAAAATAAAAATAAAAGAGTTTTTGAACTTTAATGTCACTAACGCTGATAATTCAATGATTCATTTGAATTTAAATATTTAAAATACTTTCACAGCAAAAAATATATATGCGATTAATTTAGATTAATTAATTACAGAGTATGTAATTAATTCGATTAAACTTTTTTAATCGATTGACAGCCCTAGTAAAAGGTAGCCTCCTGCTTTTTCAGAAGGGGTGGCAGGCATGCTACTGACAGAGCGACGTACAGTGGCAGAGCAACACACAGTGGCTGAAAAAGTGGTACTAAAGTTTCACGCAGCTTCATGTCATGTAATGCGTGAATGAAGTGGCCATTTCAAAGTAATGCCCATCCAGATCTCCTTATATGGGCAAAGATGGAAGCTTTGGGTACTTTTGTAGGCGAACTTCAGAGGTCTAAAGCAAATAACACATTGCATGCATTAATATTAACTTGAGAAAATGCATCTCTGTTCATTTCTTTGTATCTCTCCTTCTAGAGAACAACCGATCTTCAGCACTCGGGCCCATGTTTTTCAGATTGATCCCAACACCAAGAAGAACTGGGTACCAACCAGTAAGCATGCAGTCACAGTCTCCTACTTCTATGACAGCACACGTAATGTCTACCGCATCATCAGTCTTGATGGCTCCAAGGTGTGTGTTTGTGTGACATGTGTCTCTTTGCACTGATTGTGTGTATAACTAGTCCACTAGATCTAAGACACAATCTAACATATGTACAGTATCATACTGGTACACCAGTCGTATCAGATTGGGGACAGAATATAAGTCTGAATATCTTGTCCACGACATACACAATTATAAGTGCTGAAATAAAAATCCTTTCAGTACTCAAAAACAAGGTACAAGAGTCCGGCAGAGTTCAATGCAAAAATGATTTATTGTCAAAATAGAGCAGTGTTTCCCAGGATTGCACTGAAGAACAAAGACCCTACACTAGCTTTTATACATTGCCTAGGGTTTTTTGCAGGCATAACAACGTGTGCTAATCATTGCTGCTGCTATCATTCATTCCTCTTAGTCATCACTATTCCAACAGAGAATGTGCTTTTTGTTTGAGAGATAGCAGTGTGAGATTTAAATGAAATATCGGGTCACCGGGGTGCAGAGCTAGTTCAGTTGGGTGACAGCCGCAACTACTTTGTGTGCTTCTGCTTCGAAGCTTTGTGTGAACCTGTTAGGTAAAGCTTCCTTTGAACAATGTTAGGTGCTGGACCTCCTCCCTGGAGGTGCAAATGCCAGGTGCAAAATTCTTTTTTCGTTTTGTTTACATACAAGATGAAAAAAAATTACCATATATTTTTTTTAATGAAAATGTCACATTAATCAGGCCATGAATGATTTATTAACAAATCCCTCTGTAAATATCTTCAGAATACTGCTAAGTCAGTGTTTCCCAGAGAACTGAATTCCATTTGTGGTGGTTGGTTTGCAGAATTAACTTGAATGCAACAGTTTTTAACAAATTAGCACAGCGTGGTTATGATGCTAACCAGATTTAAGCACAATTTAGTACAACCTGGAAAATCATTGTGTGGTGGTCAATGTTGATATTGTGGTGGGCCGCCACAAATAAGTCAATGTATGGGTAACACTATAAGTGTATAACTGGAAAGTTTGGTGTACATAGATGCTACATAAGCTGTGGTGTTCATACTGGAGAATGACAAAAACTCATTTTTCAGCTGATGTTTAAGGAAATAGCATAAGGGGAATCAAGTCTACCCAAATTCTGGACAGTACAGAACCAGCTCCTCTAGCACTTGCATCCACTTTAAGTAGAAAAGGAAGCTGGAAAGTTGTCGTAACAAGCACAGGAGTGCTATAGCAAAACGCTTTGGTGTTTCTGAAGACAAACAGACAATCTGCAGACCAAACAAAGTCATTAGTACAAGGCAGCACCTTCTGGAAATTCTGGAAATGAGCACAAGAGACCAGAACATTGCGTAGACCAAAGCAATCCTCCTCAGCAGAGAAGACTGACATGACTGGGTCAACATCCAGCTTTCCCACGTCACTAGAGGCACAAGACTGCCATAGACAGAAAAGGCAACGGCACTGTCTCTACAGACAGCGGCAACAAATCTTCATTTTCAGCCCACTGATTGTGGACAGCGACTCAGGCACAGATAGCGATAACACGGACTAATTTTCCAGACATAAATGGGTCAGACAAATTCACGGCATGTTCATATTTGCGTATATGGGCCAGAGTAAATGCACATGCTGGAAAAACGGACGAAGGAGTCCAATCTAAATTGGTGCTTTGTGCTAAGGGATTCACTACAACTTTCGGAGGAGGTGGCACTTTTCTGCCTGCTAAGTCATTACCCAAAATAAAGACAACTCCTTTTACAGGCAGATCAGAACGAATAGCCACTTTAATGAGGCCAGAAACTCACTTTTTAAGTGCATGGCATGTAATGGGACTTTAGCAAAGGCCATCTCGATTCCCTGCACCAACACATCAGAACTACAATAGCTATCATTCAGGGGTGTGATTCTTCTGTTTTTAAACGGAATTCCATTTTTTTGGACTTGAAAATGAGACCCACACAATTCGTATAGATCCGATGTCGATCAGATCTGTCGATCAGAGGTAGGCTATATTTCTGTATAACACAGGCCATTATTATAACAGGCCGCTGACATTGACGACGGGTTTTGTGCTTCACATCTTTCCGAATATCCGCCGCTTCTAGTGTATTTCATTTACTAGTGGATTTCATTGAAAGTGAAAGTAGACGGGACGTGTTGATCAGCTGCGTTCTGAAGAATGCTTGATAAGTTCAGTGTGTGTGGCGAACTAGTTTCTCAACAGAAGCAATGAAACAAAGGTCAACAAATTGATTTAAAGACATCATGTATGAAGTTTTTTTTTCTCATTTTGGCTTTGCATCAGGTACGCTTTCAGGATTTTCCGATAATGAATCACGTGATGTTGATATTGAATTTTAATTTCTGCGCGTGTAAGCTGTGCTTGAAGCATGCCGTCTCACCATGAGAACGTAACGTTATGGTGACGGTGCTAAGAGATCAAACAGGGGCGGATTATGAACTTTCGGGCCCCTGAGCCCAGATGTATTGAGGGCCCCCCACTAATTGTTGTATATGTGTGTGTGTGGGGGGGGGGGGGGTTCATTTGTTTGATGCGATTTCCTGTATTCTGGTGCATTTTGGGGATGGCCAATACTAAATTCAATCACAATCATAGCCTACATCCTGATTTGTTGATATTGAGGCAATGATTCCATGCAAAGGCTTGTGCTTCAGGGACCCCTGGGCCTGGGCCCGGTAGGCCCGTGCAGTAATCCATCCCTGAGATCAAAGCTTTGGCATACTTAGTAAAACTCTTGTACATCATATTGAGCTGAATATTTAGTGGAAATAGCCTACTGTAGCATTGTGCTGATAGATAAAAAAAGTCGCCAATTTAAAGGCGCAGTCCGCATTTTAACCTTAGCTCTCCATTTAGTGTGTGCGCTTTTAAAACTAGTGTTGTAGCCGGTTATCCTACACAATCCTGGTGCAGTTAAAACAGAGCCTACCATTTATTTTAGGAGGAGAGGTGTAGGACCTACAGTGTTACTTTTGGAGGAGAGGAATCAATGTAATTTGATTCTCCTTGGAACTGAAATATCAACAAACTTTAAGGGTGTGTTCGAAACGGGTAAAGTTGCTGCCTTTTAAGATATCTAACTGGGGAGCAAGGCAGCAAGTGCAGTTCGAAACCGAAAAAACAAATTCTGCTGCCTTTTAAGATATCTTAGAATTCCCAAATAACGGTCATTTTTGAAGGCAGCATCGATGCACACTTCATGCTCCCTCCTACCCATAATCCCTTGCGGCAACGTCTGAAACAGCTGTGAAAGGTAAACAAACATGGCGGATGACATCGGTAATGGCTGCTGAATCTGTTTAAAATGTCATTTGTGTGACCTTATTTTGCTTAGATTTGTAGATTACAGATTAGAAATAAACAATTTACTATCTGATTATGCCATTGTTGTAACCATTAATAGTGTCTGGTCTGATATATCTGCCGGCCGTAAAACTAATTTATACCGTTAGCCTGCTAGCTTACGTAAGCTAATTTAGTTTAACGTCAGGCCTTTGCTAACGTCATACCGTAGTGTTAACCAAAGATTCTAGAGTGCTACGCTCATTTTTAAAAGATGCATTTAATCCAAAGTCATGTCTAGTGAGACAGCTCTCTATGTAGGGAGGGAGGCAGTAGGCAGCTGTCTCCCGTTTCGAACACACCCTAAGTTGCAATCTCTTCAATCAGCATCAATATCAGTAGGCCTATCACATGATTCACTATTTTGTACGTAGGCCCAGAGGACTGTTAGGGGACAGGCTATATATTATCATCAAGTAGTCCTATAGTAAATAATGTACTCAATGTTGGTTTAAGTTATAAACAAAACATGTTATAAATGGAAAGAATCCATGGTTCTGCATCACTGTTGGCAAAATGATCATGATGGCCTATATATTTCAGCCATATTTGGTTTAATCTTGTGTAGGCCTAGGCTACTTTGCTCTATTATAAATTAGTTTTCTTTAGGCCTTATAGGCTGTATTGTAATATGCTATGTTTGAAATATATGTATCTCAATGTATCAATACTTCCCGTAAAAGTCATCAGATGTCATCATGCCCCCGGACCCCCCTAGCATATACCCGAAATATATTTTCTTTAAGGTCCTTTTCTAGTGCCACCCTTGCATAGGATTTGCCCCATGTATTTGATGAAGTGTAGGTGACAGGTAAATTAAATATATACGGTAGCCAACACTATAGTACACTAAAGTACTCGAAACACCGGGGGGGGGGGGCTTCGTATATTTTCCTATTTTTTCTACCTTTGCCAATCACACCCCTGATCATTAGAGAATGGAAGGACCGGATTAACAATAAAACTTTGTGCAGGACCGGTATCTCTTAAAATGTTTACAAATAAGTTATCTTCTTCATGGCCAGTGAGAGAGACAACTCTGTTTAAAATAAATGGTTCATAACTAGAATCAATTTCATCGGATATTTTCTCTGACGTCATGGTGCGCACAAATCCCACACTCTTCAGTGTTGATTGCTTGAGAGCCTGATTTTTCTTTTCCAAAATTGGACACACGCTAATAAGATACCTACCTCATGGCAATAAAAACATTCTCGTTTTGCGAGGCTCTCAAAATTTGAATTCCTCCAACTTAGTTTTGGACTGGAGGGTGGTGTTCGAACACAATGAGGTGGAGAAGACGGGAGAGGAACAAACACATTTCTATGCGTCAAGGAATATTGATCAGCGCATACAGCTGCTTGAGCCAATGTTGTCACGTCCCGATCATTTAGATAGGTGGGTACATTTTCCGGAATGCAACTTTTAAATTCCTCCAGCAAAACTAATTCACAAAGTTGCTCTCTTTATTGAACATGCTCTGATGTGCACCAGCGGTCAAACAGACCCTGTTTCTCACGTGCAACTTCAACATAGGTTACCAACAGGTTAGGTTAACAACATAGGACATTTTTGTCTATGCCTCAGGCACTAATTCAAAAGCATTCAGAATTGCTGTTTAACCACATTATAATCAGATTGTCACAGACTCAGACTGGTAGAAACAGATCTTTAGATAAACAGGTTCCTTTATTGGCTCAGAGGATAATTCAGCCGAAAGCAAAACATTACTAAGGATTAAACACTCAAAAGATTCAGTCCTTCAAAAAGCTCAGAAGATGATTTCCAAGGAAATATGAACAAATTCTAACAAAGAGCTCACGCATACTGGAAGAGGCAGGAAACAGAGGAGCACAGCAAGATTGACGAGACCAGACACAGACTGGAGAATGCGGGAAACCTTTGTAGGAGAGTTAATGATGCGGTGATTGCTTGCAGGTGAGTAGAGCTAATAGGCAGGAGAGTGTGAGAGATTCCATGTGACTGGGGAAAGCGGGGGAGTGGCAGTAGGAGAGTCAGGTGCTGGTGTGGCATGAGGGGGCGTGGCCGAGGGAGAGCCCGGTGCCGGTGTGACATAACACCCCCCCCCCCCCTCCAGGGGCCGCTCCCGATGGGCGAGGACCCCGACGCCGTGGACGACCCCGAGAACGAGGGGCAGGGCAAGATGGATGTTCTCTGTGGAAGGTGGTGAGTAGGGTTGGGTCCAGGATGTCACCTCGTGGTACCCAGGAACGTTCCTCCTGGCCGTAACCCTCCCAGTCCACAAGATATTCGAGGCGGCCCCTCCGGCGTCGGGAGTCCAGAATGTCGCGCACTGCATAGACAGGGCCATCCTCAAGCAGGAGCGGCAGGGGAGGTTCTGCAGTGGCACCGGACTCTGTGGGAGATGGAACAAATGGTTTGAGTAGGGAGACATGGAAAGTGGAGTGTATTCTATATTGTGGCGGCAGCTGCAACTTAAAGGTGACTGGATTGATCTGTTCAAGAATAGCAAAGGGGCCAATGAAACGAGGACTTAGCTTCTTGCTCGGGAGGCGCATCCGGATATCCCTAGTTGACAGCCACACCTTCTGTCCGACAGAGTATGATGGAGTGGGTCCTCGTCGGGCATCGGCATGGTGCTTGTGTCTCCAGACGGCTCTCTGCAAATGATGGAAGGCCTCATTCCACACTCTCTGGCTCTGACGGAACCAATGGTTCACAGCTGGTACCTCTGATGGTTCTCCTGTCCATGGAAACAAGGGAGGTTGGAAACCAAGTATACACTGGAAGGGGGTGAGGTCTGTAGCAGGCTGTCGGAGGGAGTTCTGCGCGTATTCGGCCCAGGGAAGGAACTGGTGCCAACTGTGCTGTCGATCATGACAGAAGGTCCGAAGGAAGCAGCCAATTTCCTGGATCTTCCTGGATCTCAGTTTGGCCGTTTGTCTGGGGATGGTAGCCCAAGGAAAGGCTCACGGTCACACCTAGAAGAGTACAGAAAGCCCGCCAGAACCTAGAAATGAACTGGGGTCCACGGTCAGAAACAATGTCCTCAGGAATGCCAAAATTGCGGAAAACATCATTAAAGAGTGTCTGGGCAGTTTCATTAGCAGTGGGTATACTCTTGAAGGGAATGAGCTTAGAGAATCTGTCCACTGAAACAAGTATGCATGTGTGTCCGTCAGATAATGGGAGATCAGTTATGAAATCAATACCTAAGTGGGACCATGGGCGTTTAGGGACAGGCAGCGGAAGCAGCTTCCCTGCAGGTAGATGGCGTAGGGTCTTCGTCATGGCGCAGTCGGCACAGCCAGCAACAAAACGACGAACCTCATTCGCCATTTCCGGCCACCAATAACGGTTCCGGATGAGACTGAGGGTCTGATGGACTCCAGGGTGCCCAGTGCCTAGAGAAGAGTGAACTACAGAGGTTACCTGGCGACGGAGTGCGCTGGGGACATAGGTGAGGTTGGCTGAGGTGTTGGACGGAGCAGGATCAGCAATCGAGGCCTCAGCAATCTCCTCATCCAGCGTCCACACGATAGGACTGACAATCAGGCGGGATGGTAATATTGGTTCTGGCTGGTGGTGACTCTCCTCAGAGGTATGGATTCGAGACAATGCATCTGCCTTGACATTTTTGGAACCTGGACGATAATAAATTGAAAAGGTAAAACGAGTAAAGAAGAGGGCCCACCTGGCTTGTCTTGGATTTAAGCGTTTTGCTTCCCGGAGGTACTCTAAATTGCGGTGGTCAGTCAGAACCAGAACAGAATAATAATCTTTATTATTAATAAAGCGGCGATAGAAATTACCAAAGCCTAGGAAGCGCTGCAGTTTCTTAATAGTTGTGGGCCTGGGCCAAGTTCGTACCACCTCCACCTTCTTCTTGTCCATGCTTATGTGGTTGTGGCTGATGTTGTAACCCAAGAATTGGACCTGAGACTGGTGGAAGGAGCATTTCTCAGCTTTAAGATAGAGGTGATACTCACGGAGCTTCTGGAGGACCATGGCTTCGGTGATCGGCCATGTTGTTGGAATATACGAGTATGTCGTCAATGAAGACCAACACAAATCGGTGGAGATATTCTCATTCATGAAGGCTTGGAATACAGAGGGAGCGTTCGCTAATCCATAGGGCATCACTAAGTATTCGTCAGACGAATCAGTAATAATAGGAGATGGCACATTAAATGGAGCAGTAGAATCCTGACCAGAGGAAAAATGAGATAAGAAGGCGATAATGTATTCGAAGCAACCCCATTTGAAATATTAGGAACTACCGCATCTCTTTTAGAAGCTAATTCTAACTCCAACTTTTTCAACGCAAATTCATGGTCTTTTCTTTCGCGTTGATGTGCACGCTCCCTTTCTCGTTCCTCATATGAAGCTCAATCTTTATTTCACGAATTTGAAGCTCTTTCTGAATCTTAGAGATGCACTGATATGGAATTTCATATAGGAGTAAACGCTCAACGTAGATAAACGGCTAAGCTGGGAAAAAGCTATAGCGACCAAATTAGAGTTTGTGAGGGAAACTGCGATTAACTGAATAAAGCTGCAACTCCTCGGACTGTATCTTATGCAGGGTCGGACTGGGAACAAAATTCGGCCCTGGCAATTTTCTCCTGGACCTGCCCACCACTGGACCGACGACCCCCCCCCCCCCCCCCCCAAAATAAACAATAAAAAATCCCCCCATAAATGTTTCCCCCATAAATGACACACTATGCTGTAGCAACACTTCATAAACGGAACCCAAACATTTAGATTTGGACCTAGCCTAATCACAAAAACACGGGGGTCCGGGGGTGTCTCTTAAAATTTCTGTCTCTTTTAAAAATTCTGGTTGCTAATCACACCTTTTTAAAGTGATTTGAGAGGGATTTGGGATAGGCTACTAAAGACAGGCTCATCTTCTGTCTGTCTCACGTCATGTTACCCCATGCATTAAACCACATGTCACTGCTTGACTAAATGAAAAATATAGGCTACTGAACATGGATGTCGTCATACAATAGTTGACAGAAATTACGTTTTGTGCAAACATGTTGTAGAAACACAACCACAGCCTTTATTTGGTGCAAATCTCCTTTAGCCTATTTTGGTTATAGTCCGCGATTCACATTAACTGTAGGCTATCACCACAAGTGTAGGCCGATACTAAACGTTTTTGCCCAAGTTTGTGTGCCGTCATCACATTTTGCAAAATTAGGCTACCTTCGTTACTAACCTACCAGTTGATACTTTTTACCTGCATCGACTCACGATTGATTGTGCATCTAATGTAACACTCGGTGGAGAGACTTCCACTTTCAAAGTTTCACTTTCACTGTCGTTGTGAACTATGGATATATAATATGGAAAATACTTTGAAGTTCCTTTTGATTAGGATCAGCTCCAAAAATGAATGGGTTTTCTGTGCTACACTTTACCACCAAGTTGTGCGAAAATTGTAGGCTAGCCTACCTGTAGTTTTTTTTATGTTGACAGAACCGCAGTAGCCTACATGGTGCATTTACTATGGAAGCTCTTGGTAGCGCGTGCAACTAACGTCTATAAAAACAATATATTTATGGAATAAAACTAGACCTCTGATTGCTGTTTACGGTTAAAATGCGATGATGTGAACATCAGCTAGCGGAGAGCACTTATACAGCCTAGGCTACCATGTACTCGTAGGCTATATTTCCCCACAAACCTAGCGGCTGCTTGGACAAATCCACTTGAGGGGTGGGGCAGGGGGGCGCGATCGTAACACACACTGAACCTGTTATGAAGAGGCCAAAATGATTGACCTGTCACCCCCCAAGCCAAATGGATGCAACTGCATTTGCCTAGGCCTACATGACGGGCCGCAAATAGGCTAAATGATCCCGGAAATCCCGGAGGTCACCGGCCCACATGTGGACCGGCCCACCGGTTGTACAGATTACCAGTCCGAGCCTGATCTTATGTCTGTCTATTCTGTTGCGCACAACCTGCTGCAGAAATGAAAGGGATTAGCCCCGAAGGTTTTAATTACTTATTATGATGACCTGTCTGGAACTGAAGCAGGAATAGCATATTTCTCAGTAATAATACAAAACCCAAGGGAATGAAACTTAGACCTAGGTCTACTCATGTACTCGTCCCACCGAAGAATTTGTTTGTTTCCCCGACTAGCGTGGTAAAGTGCAAACACACCAGCACAAGACGGCTGTAGGCTGAGCTCTGCTCTGCTAAGGTTAAACGGAGGATCATTCACGAGAAGATTTTGGGATGCACAGATTCAACGCAGATCCACAGATCTTGTTAGAATGGTGAAATACATTAACACTGCTGACATAATATTGAGGAAGAAGTAGCCTATAGCCAACCAAGCTCAAATGGCTCAGTGTAGCCAGACGGGCCTTACATAGGCCTATGGAAATTAGGGCTTTAAAAAAATATCGGCGCAAATTATTGGCTGGAATTCGGAACGATAATAATATTTTCATTTTTTAATTTATCGGCCTATAAGTATATAAGTATATATACTCTTTTGATCCCGTGAGGGGAAATTTGGTCTCTGCATTTATCCCAATCCGTGAATTAGTGAAACACACTCAGCACACAGTGAACACACAGTGAGGTGAAGCACACACTAATCCCGGCGCAGTGAGCTGCCTGCAACAACAGCGGCGCTCGGGGAGCAGTGAGGGGTTAGGTGCCTTGCTCAAGGGCACTTCAGCCGTTCCCACTGGTCGGGGTTCGAACCGGCAACCCTCCGGTTACAGGTCCGAAGTGCTAACCAGTAGGCCACGGCTGCCCCAATAATATATCGGCCGCCAATATATCGTGCATCCCTGCTCAATCTCCTTCTCTCTCACAGATCGGCTGATGTTCAGCTCTTAATTTGGTTGCCTCAAATTGCATGCAACGTTCCTGAAAAGAATATTCTCTGAGTTTTAAATCAGCTTCAGACAAACTCGCAGCTGAAGACACTGGAGATGTTAACCCATTGGTTTTAGCAACTAGGATATTTTTTTCCACTAAGCCCGTCTCTTCTGCTTTAAACAGCAGCTCTTTTTTGTCTTATCCTCATTCGCTATGTCAATTGAATATTTATCAGCTATCTGCAACAACTGTTCTTTCGTAAAAGCTTAACAAAAGCTCATTCGAAGGGCTCTTGATAAATTCATCAACCACAGACATAGTTAATGACTTTAAACAAGCCACACAAAATCTTATAACCAGCGATAATGAAGGGTCAGGCCTGTAATCCTGTGCTTCATTTACAACGGACAGCGAATATCAGTCTCACTACTCCCCCCAACCCAAAATTAAACAAATTCTTACAAAAAAAAAAAAATCAAGGGAAATCAATTCTCATGGCTAAGAAACAGAAACGAACAAAAAACTATGCTCTTACCACTGCCACAAAAAACAAGGCCTGTTCTTTGTCCACAAAAGGCGTAGGCTACTTAACTCATTGAATGCCAAGCTGTTTTCGGAAGCTTTGTCCTAGAGTGCCAGCAATCTAGACCATTGTTGATGATTTTTGTACAGCCACAGCATATTCTGTGTTATAGCTATGAACACATACAATGGCTCGTTATAAAGGTGAGACTTTAAGCTCTCAGTGGGTGCAAACCAGTGGCTAGTTTTCATCAAAATCGCTGTTTTTTTTTCTAGAAATGAAGATATAACGTCTTTCATGAAATATGAAGTGTTGTCTGTAAACTTTCCGGGAAGTGATCAGCGAGACCTGACGAGACTGTCACCTAGTGATAGACCCACGAAAATGGCATAAGATTGTGCGTTTTCATGAGTTTTCGATCGTCATATATTTTATTTCCATTCATCACCGAGTTCCCAAAATCACATATAAGGTGTGTTAGAGTGTCTAGTTTCGTAATTAAAAAAAAAAGCTAAAAACGTAATGTTACATTTTTGGCACTCAACGCATGAGAAGGAAAAACGTAATATTACGTTTTGGCACTCAATGAGTTAAGCAATAAGCCCCGAGAGGCCGTTCTTTATCGTGAATAGCACAGCTGAGAGGTGTTCGTGCCCAACAACACCCCTCAGCTATACTATATTCACGATAATGGTCTCAAGGGGCTTATTGCCTTTATAAAATGGCTACCACATATAGGACATTAAAGATTGATACAAAATAAACAAATAATCTTGAAATGTAAAAGCTATTTCATCTACAAATGTCCATTCTTCCGGCGGAGTCCCCATAGAATAGTTCCACCACTAGTAGATTCTTATCGGAATAGTTGCTCAGCATTCGCATTAATATAGAATGAAATGCGGTCTCAGCCATGCTATATCAGGAAAATATACAACAGCATCGAACACGATTCAACCAATCATAATCAAGGACTGGAACTATCCGTTTTATATGCATACAGCCAGAAGGCTATTGCGAACATCGAAACGAGGAAATATTCTCATAACTAAGCCCCAGCAGCATTGGAAAAAAGTGCAACAACAAAACAAAACTTGATTGAAGACACGCAACTTAAACACTTTGGCTATGAGCATGGGAACTCTGATCCTCCAGCAGGCCTCAAACTGAAACCAACTGAAACCTCAAAGCTCCCCCCGGGGTTTGCCCTTCAAAACACCACCCAAACATAAAACTCCCCAAATAATCATATAAACAAAACAACAAAAGTGCCCCGATGGAAGGATTACTAAAACCCAACTGGAGACACCTAACTCACCAGAGTTCCAGAAGTTACAGCGCACTTCTGAAAATTGAAAAACTGAAACTTAAACTGAAAAAAGTTAGCGAGAAAAAATTAAGTGGATGAGCCTTCACTTTTACTATAGGGTTCAAAAAACAGCTGGAGAGCCCCCAATTTTGTTATGTGCCAGTCTAGGGGTTAAAAGTAGCCTAAATATATAAATGAATGAAGGACATAAAATCCTTAACGTGAAAAAGCTTAACGTAGCTTAACGTCCCAAAACGGCAACAAGTCGTTTTACTCCCCGTATGCGCTCATTATAAAGAAAGTTTAATGTGTCCCAAAAACAGCTATCAATTAATCACCAAAAGTCGTGCCAGGAGCAACACCTTGCAAAAAAAAAAAAAGAGATAAAAATAGGCCTAGGCCTAATAATGGTTGGAAAAGCAACGTGTTTTAGTGAAAAATATTTATTTCTTTATGAGATTTTCCTTTTTCTCAAAATAAATTTGCTTCCCTTCAAGGTTGGATTTTTCCTAATTTTTCCATTGTGAGATTACAATAAACACCAACAGATTGTTTTTTTAGGGCCCGAGCACCGAAGGGCACAAGGCCCTATTGTTTTTGTAAGGATTATTATTATTATTAGGGCCCGAGCACCGAAGGGCGCAAGGCCCTATTGTTTTTGTAAGGATTATTATTATTATTATTATTATTATATTAACTTTGTCTCAGAGCGTTTTCCTTTTTTGAGGTGGTTAAGATGGGTGAAAAGTCTTGAAATTTGGCACACACATCAGGTGTCATGCAAAGCAGTTAAGTACAAGAGCTTGGCCCCGGGCGTGGCCCAGGGACTCAGTAGCGCCCCCTTAGGTGATTGAGGCAGTGGTTGGCACATACTTTCAGCTAGACGCATCAAATTTGGTAGGTGTGTGTATCTCCCCAAGATGAACAACTTTTGTATGTACAATGCATTAGCCACGCCCAACAGGAAGTGAGGTATTTGGGATTTTGTGCGGACTAAAATGTCATGAATTGGGATGCCAAAAGAGGTTCTTCCCATCGGTGAAAACGCATGAAATTTGGCACACACGTCAAGAGGTACCATGAATACACAGGGGAAAAGCCTTGCCACTGGCTCCATACTCCATAGCGCCCCCTTATGTCACTGTGACTTGTGGTTGGCAGATAGTTTTAGATACACACACACCAAATTTGGTGGGTGTGTGTAACTCCCAAAAACAATCAACTTTTGTATTAACATGCCATTAGCCCACAGGAAGTGAGGTAATATGGATTTTGTGCATTGTGGACATGATCAATTTTAACATACTCCTCCTTGACGGTTGATCCGATTCATGTGAAAGTTGGTATATATGATGCCAATATGCTTCTGATTCTAAATTGTGAAGCTTTTTTTGATATGTTGTAATTTGACGAAATGGCAAAACTGAATTTTAATACCCTTCCACATAAACAATAAATGTGTCTTAATTCACCATGCATGGCTTGAAATGTTTTAAATTTCACAGGTCTTTGAATACCATGGGAGTGATGATATTGACATGCCCATAATGCATATTTGGCATAGTGCCACCACCTGGCAACAGAAAGAATGTCAATTACACTGATGTCACATGATCAATTTTAACATACTTCTCCTAGACGGTTTGTCAGATTCATGTGAAATTTGGCAAATATGATGCCAAGATGTTGCTGATGTTAAATTGCGAAGGGATTTTTGATATGTTGTAATATGTCATGATTTTAATATCTCACCACATAAACAGGAAATGTGTCATAAAGTCACAGTGCATTGAATGAATGGTCTGAAACTTCTCAGGTTAATAGATATTATGATTATGATGATATCCAGACACCCAATGGGCCTGCTTGACAGCGCCACCACCTGGCCAAGAAGGAAATGTGCCAGAAATGCTCTATGCTTTGAATGAAAGTTCTGAAACTTCTCAGGTTAATAGATATTATAATTATGATGATATTCAGAGACCCTATGGGCCTGCCTATCATAGCGCCACCACCTGGCCAAGTTGGAAATGTGCCAGAAATGGACAATGCCTTAAGCGATTGATCTGAAATTTTACAAACATTTGGGATATCATTATTGTGATGATATTCACATGTGTAATTTCCATGCCTACTGTAACATAGCGCCACCATCTGGCCAACCAAAAAGTGTATCAGAAATGTTCTTTGCTGAAAATGAATGGTCTGCAATTTCTCAGGTTAACATATATTATGATTATGATGACACCCAATGGGCCTGCCTTGCATTGCATCCCCACATGGCCAAGCAAGTAAATGTGGCAGAAAATAAAATACAAAAACACATAGCACACGCATCAAATATGTACATTTCACGAACGTACCACGTCTGTGCTTTGTTTGATTCCGACATGTCAGGGGTTGCGGCCCGCCGGTGCTCGGGCCCGTCATTGCCGCTTGCGGCTATATTTAGGGCCCGAGCACCGAAGGGCGCAAGGCCCTATTGTTTTTGTAAGGATTATTATTATTATTATTATTATTATTATTATTATTATTATTATTGTTATTCCACTTTTTTGCTTTCCTGTTTTTGAGGTGGTTAACATGGTCGAAAACTCTTGAAATTTGGCACACACGTCAGGTGTCACGCATCGCAGCTAGGTAAAAAAGCTCGGCCCTGGGTATGGCCCAGAGACTCGCTAGCGCCCCCTTATGTCACTGTGACTTGTGGTTGGCATATAGTTTTAGATACACACACCAAATTTGGGGGGTGTATGTAACTCCCAAAAACAAACAACTTTTGTATTAACATGCCATTAGCCACGCCCACAGGAAGTGAGGTAATTGAGAATTTGTGCGTTGTGGACATGATCAATTTTAACATACTCCTCCTAGACGGTTGATCCGATTCATGTCAAAGTTGGTATACATGACGCCGAGATGTTCCTGATTCTAAATTGTGAAGCCTTTTTTTGATATGTTGTAATTTGACGAAATGGCGAAATTATGAATTTTAATACCCTTGGACACAAACAGTAAATGTGTCATAATTTATCGTGCATGGCTTGAAATGTTTAACATTTCAGAGGTCATTGAAGACCATGTTAATGATAATTCACATGCCCATAATGCATGTTTGGCATAGCGCCACCAACTGGCAACAGAAAGAATGGCAATTATGCTGATTTCACATGATCAATTTGAACATACTCCTCCTAGACGGTTTGTCAGATTCATGTGAAATTTGACAAACATTATGCCAAGATGTCGCTGATGTTAAATTGTGAATGGATTTTTGATATGTTATATATTTGATATGATTTTAATATCTCACCACATAAACAGGAAATGTGTCATAAATCACAGTGCATTGAATGAATGGTCTGAAACTTCTCAGGTTAATAGACATCATGATTATGATGATATCCAGACACCCAATGGGCCTGCCTGGCATAGCGCCACCACCTGGCCAAGCAGGAAATGTGCCAGAAATGGACAATGCCTTAAGTGATTGATCTGAAACTTTATAAAATATCAGCTATCATTATTGTGATGATATTCACATTCCTAATTCACAGGCCTAGCATAGCGCCACCATCTGGCCAAGCAGGAAATGTGCCAGAAATGCTCTATGCTTTGAATAAATGGTCTGAAACTTCTCATGTTAATAGATATTATAATTATGATGATATCCAGACACCCAATGGGCCTGCCTGGCATAGCGCCACCACCTGGTCAAGCAGGAAATGTGCCAGAAAATGGACAATGCCTTAAGTGATTGCTCTGAACGTTTACAAAAAATGTGGATCATTATTGTGATGATATTCACATGTGTAATTTCCATGCCTAACATAGCGCCACCATCTGGCCAACCAAAAAGTGTATCAGAAATGTTCTTTGCTTAAAATGAATGGTCTGAAATTTCTCAGGTTAATATATATTATACTTATGATGACACCCAATGGGCCTGCCTTGCATTGCGCCCCCACCTGGCCAAGAAAGTACATGTGGCAGAAAATAAAATACAAAAACAAATAGCACACGCATCAAATATGTACATTTTACAAACGCACCATGTCGGTGCTTTGTTGGATTCCGACATGTCAGGGGTTGCGGCCCGCCGGTGCTCGGGCCCGCCATTGCCGCTTGCGGCTATATTTGTACTGGTTTTTAGTCAACTTTAGCAGAGGTGCCAATAATTCTGGAGGGTGCTGTTGGTTGCTAGTGACAAAATATTAGCTTTGTGTGGTACAATCTCTAATTACGGATTAAAACGTGTTTCATCCGTCCTGGCTATCCCTGCTATTTGGATCTTATCTCACTCAATGAACAACATCTCAACACTAAATGAGTGATAATCCGTAATTTAATCTTATCATCGGATAGCCTAGTCATATGGGTAGACATTCAGTGTGTTTGAACTAATTAATTCGATAATATTTTCCATATTTGCAGAGGAAAAGTTTTGTGTGAAGGGAATTAAAATCTCATCAAAATAACGGCGATTTGGGAAAATGAAAGCCCGGGCTACCTCGATTTAGGCTACTTGGGTAGCCTATGGCATACGGCTTGGCTACACAGTGGTACCGGTGCCGCTCCACAAAACGAAAAAATATCTTAATTTGCTGTCTACGTTATTGCCAGTGTTGGGGGTAACGTGTTACAAAGTGCAATTCAAATTTCAGTAATTCGTTACAGTTACTGAATAACTGTAACATCCATTCCTTCGTTACTCTTGATATCTCTAATATATTGACATATTGTTTCCAGGCATGCAGTGCTTGCTTATTGAAAATATAGATTAGCCTAGACACATTATTTTATGGTAGAGATATGCGCAGGACAGTCTTGTGCAAGAACTGTTCATGCAGACTACAACTGGCGCGGTGTAGCCTACACAACTTTGTTCAAAATTGATGCATTCAAGTTAACTTTGCAAAGTTAGTGTTATAGCCTACTTATCACAACGTTGTCAATCGCAAACGCTAATTTATTCTAAAACTCTCTACGGAACTACTTGTTTAATTTGCGGAGGACGAAAGCACCTTTTTGATAATTGAGCCAGTAGAGAAATAACTGTTCAGAACTAATCTGTAGCCTAGGGTAGGCTTCTGCAGAAAACAATGTTGTTGGCGATTTAATACTATCTAGTGACGTTTTTAACAGGCTAAGCAATAGAGGCTTAGAGAACTATGACCCACGTTTTGGTTTTGTAAATTAATTTGCCCTACTTCTTGACTGCAATGTAGTCCATTGACTGCTTGACTGGTTATTTTTATTTTTCTGTACAATAAACAAATACATCTGCTTTATGCCGCAGAATTACGCACTTGGCCAGCCTATAGAACGGGCACATTTTGGAGAGAATAGAGAATACGCATGCAAGAATCTGTAGGCTATTTGTGGCGGGTTACCAGCAAACAATGTTTAATGCATTAACTGAAGACGTCAAACATTTTCTAAACAATAAAAACAGAAAGGATGCAGCAGGCAGCAAATGTAGAAGAGTAATTTCCAGTGGAAGAACAAAATGCTGAATGAAGCCCAAAGCTATGAAGGCATATCTGGCAAGTTGTTATTTTTTGAAGCGTAAATGGTTGCGCTATAGGCCTAGTCAAGTTTGCAAGGAGGAGACATAACGTGTGAGCATGCCACACTATCCACAGCTGTGGTGGCGGGGGCAGGAGGATTAATTCTTCAACAGAAGGCCTGCCTCGAATGCAGGCTTGCCCAAAATAAAGGCCTGTGGTTTGTACAGCCTACAATAAGTAGGCTAAATAACAGACCCGCCACAATGTGCGGTATGATGATTTTTTTATGAGCAAGATGTTTTTGGTGCCCTACGCGCACTGCATGTTTTTAAATAACAATGATCATCAGTAATATTCAACCATTATTTTGTGTAAATGGGCTATGCATTGGGTTAGACACCAGGGGCCATATTCACAAAGCCACTAGGAGTACTCCTAAATAGCAATAAAAGATTTTACCTAGGAGTTTCTCTTATTAAGTTATTCCCAAAGCCTTTCAGACCTTCTCTTAGTAAGGAAAAATGACAACTCGTAAACTAAGAGTGAGTCTTCGTTGCTATGGATGACGTTATTACTCATGCACAAGCTTGACTGAAGTGACCACCTTGATTGGCTGATGATTGTAACGCGGGAATGATTCCAAACACCTCCCTTACGATGATGAGTGACAGGTCTGAGAATGCGTGTGCTACACAAAGACGGAATATGATGAATAACTGAATAAAAAGGCCTAGCCTAAATTAATCAAGAGTAAGGCAAAACAAATAGCCTAGTAGCCTAATGAAACATATGGATTGATGTAGTATCTTTGTAACATTATTAAATAAATCTGTTACTATGCCTCTGCCTACATTTGCAAAGAGTAGAACATTTTAATTTGATTCACAATAACGTTACTGTCAGAGATAACGGATTTGGACCCAAGTGCAAGACTCCTCCAGGCAGATTGTAGAAAAAACACACTTTAATGACTTACTAACAGACAGAACTTACATGGTAAACAGAGAGACAAGCCGACAAGGAAACAGGAGGGTAGAAATACACATACCAATTAACAGAAAGACTGGACGAAACCAACGAGACACTAACAGGGAACAGGTGAGGAGGCAGAAATGGAGGGAAAACTAACAAGACAGGAAGCACAGACCAAATAAGGAGATGGGGCGGAGGGGGCAGGTAACACAAAGCACATGGGGAACAGGCAAAAACAAACACAGGACAATACACAAAATGGCCACCAGGGTGGCACAAACTTATCAGTCCAGTCCAGATCCTGACAGTTACATTTACTTTACATGTTGACAATGAGTAGCCTAGTTTTGGTTGTTGTTGGTGGCGTTATTGCATGTTAGTTATGCCTACAATGCAAAATTGCTTCCTCGCGATTGGAAGCTCCTGTAGCCGCATAGGATTTCAAAATATGACGAAATGCCACAAAAACCGGTTTTTGAATAGGTCTGTGAGTTAGGAGTCCTCTCGACTTCTTTGAAGCTGTCAAAGAGGTGGGAAGGTGTAATTTGTTGGGGGCAGGGCCAGATTAACAATTCATAGACCCCTGGGCACAAATGTCTGATGGCCCCTCCTGCCCCCCAGCCAACGTGAATCGGGCAGTCAGTTAATAGGCCTATATCATGAAGATTTTTCTTGCCATCTAAGTCACGAGCGCATCTGTGAGGCCAAGCCTCACCAAGTAGCCCGTTTGTTTACAACTAACATTACATTTAATTAAACTGCTTATAGGCTATGCCGAAATAGTTTTCAACATTTTTGAATATCAGTGTCGGGGGAATTAGGAAATGTTCTCAAAGTAGCCTTATTGTTGAAAGCTGCTTGGGATCCCCCCGTCAAGCAATATAATCATACAAACGCGCGGCCTGCACTCATTGTTTCAAAAGGAGTAATTTCGGCTTTGTCGGAACTGGCCATTGTAGGCTACGTAAAAATAAACTTCCAAAACTAACAAAATATATTTATCTTCTTTCAGTTAATTCAAAAGTTTCCAAAAAGTTAAAAACAGATGACGTGACGCGCGTCATTGACATAATGCGCAAATAATATAGCCTAGATATTCCAATATATTCGAATACATGTGTTTATTTGACATACATATATTTGACAACATATCATGAATGGTATTTCAAGTATGTGTTATTTTAGATAGATTGCTGCTGGGCTATATGTCTTGGTTCATGTCTGTTAACAACTCATTGCCGTCAAGCGCGTATCTCGTGGTTGCATCCATTACAAACAAACATGCAATGTGAACGTCTGGGATTGGGAAGAGCACTAAATGCTCTACTGAATAAGCACAAAGTCAAACCTTTAAATGAAAAACACTCTTTAATAATTAAAAAAATAAACCGCTAATGAAGTAAACTTGTGACCATCCAAAATCGTTTATCGCCTGTAACTCCGTGATAACAGGACGTAACAGAAAGGCATTTGGTTTCTTTATTAGGGCAGGGCAGGCATATTTCTGGCTATTAAATTATTTCTAAACCAGTCTGCTAAAGTCTGTAGTGAAGTCTGTGTAGGGTTTTCCAGGCTCCATTTCCTTTTACGAGACACCCTGCTCACAAGAGACATCTGCCAGTTGTTTGGGTTGTTGCAGCGTCACTGGAAAAATACAAATTAAAGTTGCGTGATCCCGCGTGATGTTACGCGTGGACCGTGAGGGAAGCTGGCCAATTTGAAGTAATGCCCACTGTACATGTAATTCGCTACGTGCACGTAACTAAGGAGTTCTACTTCTGCGGTCTGAGTGTGCGCTCGACCGCTTCCGGTTGCTATAGCAGTGAGACGGCTGATTTTGATTGCGAAAGATGGCATATTTCACCCGTTGTCTACAAAGCCTCCCGAAAATCGACGTGAACGACATCCACAGGATTGTCGACCACTGTTCACCTGCACCCGGCTGCAAGCGTGAAAAAGGGTTTAAATTGTACATATCAAGCTACATCCACAATGAAGGTGAGTAGCGATAACTCAGCTGTTGCAGTCAGATCAGCTGTTAGCAGCCAGATCAGCTATTGACGTTACTAGCTAGCAGCCAAGTATTTTAACTCACATCAAATCATGTCAATATTACCAGATACTTTATTAGTGTTATTAAATACCTTGTTATCTTGATATGATTAGCAACTAATTTTTGTGTGTGTATTTTAATTTATTTCCTCTCAGTGTCCAAGAAAGATCCAGTGACAGGAGTAGTGTGTGTGAGGGCGTTATGTCATCCGTCAATGGACAGATCAAAACCACCTCACAGTTTAAGTGTAGGATGAGTGTAGAGTTAAGATAGCGTTAAGATGGTTACCCATGTTCCTGGGTTAATCGTGTTCTTTTGGTTCTTTGCCCTAGGTTAACCATGTTCATTTGGTTGACCATGTCCCCCATTCACGTTAAAATGACCAGTGTACCCTTAGTGCTACATTAGCCTACTAGGCTATGTTTTCACTAACAGCAATCAGTGGTGTAGTAGTTTGTTTTTCCAGGTATGCTGAACATCCCAGGTTAAAAGTGAAACACATAAAATAGGTATAGAAGTTTATGTAAACATGTTAAGTCTAAGTAGGTATACTGCAATCGTGGTACTTTTTTAAGTTTCTGGGATTCTGAGTGTAGGCCTACCTGCAAATCAAATAGACTGCTCCACTGACCACATTAAAAGAAAAAGATTATTACCTTTACTAACAGTGAAGAAAATAGTTAAGTTTTTACTAGCTATTTTAACTAAAGAAAAATACATAGTAGCTTACTTAAATAAGTCCATATAAATATGACAAATCAGTTATGCTACTCTTTTTTATATATATATATACATTTTAACATCTTGTTACAGGTGGGGCTGAAGGACTCAATCCCTGTTGAGCTGGCCCATCACAGCTGTACATGTGTAGCTGGATTAGTGCTCTGTAACCATTGTGTGGCTCTACTTTTCCAGTCTGCACATTATTCTCAGCTAAACATTCCAGTTGTTCCACCAGTGCTTAGCTGTACGGAGAGTGAACAACAGTCGCACAAGCCAAGAACCCTGGTAAGTCTTGAAATAATGTAACAATAATTTCAATACTACATCTACACACACACACATCACATACGCTCATCACTGCTTATGGCCTATATTCACAGGGTGTTAAACCAGGTCCCGTCGAGAAGATGGCTGTGATGTCTGCTAAACCAAAGCAGAGGACCATGGCCGAGGGAGTAAGGTGAGAATGTGGCTAGTCGTTAGTAATCTATGAATTAATTTGTTAGGCCTACTTTTCTCAATCAAATCAAGAAAACTGTAGTTTTGTTACTTGTAGTTATGAAGTGATGTATCTTACTGGCGTTTCTCAATTTGTTTCAAATAGGTTCACACTGTACAAAGCCATCAGTGGAGAGTTGCTGGACCTGTCCATTCTCAGAGTGTCAGAGATCTACAAAGAGTTCACCCCTGTTTCTGCATCAACCATTTGTACAATGGGTATCACCTGTGAGGTGCCACTAGTGGACTCTGCACTCGGTTTGGTACAAGCAGGCAGTCCCCTGTCATACCAACAACCCAAGGCAAGAAGTCGCTCTGTTGCTCACCATGACGCTCCACCATGCCCAGATTTGCCACTGGCTGGCATCATGCAGTATGTTTGTTTTCACTGAGCATCAACATCTACACTTTAAGTCACTTGAGGTTACCAGGGAGATGGCTAACAAAATAGAGGCTGCAACTAGGGGTCAAAGTGCATCAGCAGACTGGCATAGACTGAGAAAACCCAGACTCACTTCCTCAAATTTTGATGAAATATGCCATGCTAAACCATGCACCTTAGATAAGATGGCAGACCGGCTGCTCAAAGGGGTCCGTCAGACAGCAGCAATGAAGAGGGGTCTCGAAATGAAAGCTGATGCCATCGAAGAGTACTGCAAGCTAAAGAGGGTGAACTACTATCCTTGTGGCTTTATTATACACCCCGACACTCCATGGCTAGGTACATCACCAGATGGGGTTATCTTTGACCCAACAGAAAGTACTGAATTTGGCCTTGTGGAAATAAAATGCCTAAATGTTAAGAGCTATGTAGATTATCCACATCTGAAAATGAACGGCAACCTGGAATTGAAGCAGGACCATGGCTACTACTGGCAGGTGCAGGGCCAGCTGCTCCTAACAGGGATGGAGTGGTGTGGTTTTGTGGTGTTTGCTGAGGAAGACACCCTGATCCAAAGAATATATCAGGACAGTGGTGTAACATTCTACACATATCTACATAAATGCTGTAATGCTGCTGTAATAAATGAATTATCAGTAAACAATAACTTCTAAGACCTGTCTTGTTCTTGTTGATATCTGATTATAGTGTGAGGCCTTCAAGTGGGTTGTTTTAAGTTAATTTAAATTTCTCAAGTTACTAATCAGAAAATATGCATTAAACAGAGTTGTAACACTTTTAGGATTGACCACTTGACTTAAAGTGTAGGCAAAGCAAAGGTGAACCCACACCACACCAGGCCCACTTGAGGGGACACTAAACAACACAAAGGGAGACCAAGTTAATATAGATTTCAAATAAATAATTTATTAATTAAAAAAAGTCAGTAAATGTAAGCCAAAACTAAATTGTGGTGTGAATCAGTATATTGTTTGTAAAAGGAAAATGAAGAAGAGGAGCTGCCAGCCATGAAGCAGTCAGATTTCTACCTGGCTCTTATGCTCTCTCCAGTCTTTGACCAGAGGTCCATTTTGGTAGTTGCCCAAGAGACAAGCTACAGTGAAAAGTTGGCTAATGCTCCCTGAAATAGACAAAGGGATTACAGTGTCAAAAAGTTTGTTCTCCTTAACCCGCCTGATTAGCCTTTCAACATGAACTCGCAGTCGCACGATTGACTGGGTCTCCATTTGTTCCTTGTTGGAGCGGAAGGCAGGCCTGTGAAGTTTTCCTGGCACAAGGTTGTCCACCATCACAGCCATGTCAGGGGACAGGAGAGGTATGATGCCCGACAATCTGAAAAGCTCACGGTCACTGATGGAGCCCCCATAGAGTGCAGAAACAAGGAGGAGGACCATGTGGTGCCATGCCAATCATGGCCTTAAAGGTACAGTGTGATTTGTAGTGCGAGTACACCTCACTCTGTAGCACAAGTGAGGATTGAGTTTGGCACCACAATTCTGTGCAGTCAACAATGACCTGAGTGTCTGCATATTCCTTGAACTCAGGAGGTAGGTTGGCTGTGATTTCTTCAGGTGTCATTCAGATACACGCAGCTCCCAGTACACAGTAAAGAATGTTGGCCCAGGTTGTGATAATCCTGCTGGCTGTTGTCCGATGGATATTGGTGGCCAAGCTCTCTCTGTGTGCATCCGGTTGATAGATAATTTAGAAAAAGAAATAGCTCATCTATGGGCAGCAACTTAGTTGATCTGTTCGATGTTGTTTTCTCTGCCACAGAGGCTGATGCTTCTCTTGCCACACTTGTCACACGGATCATCCTTGATGTTGCTGGTTCGATGAGCCTCCAGAATGCCATCAGGTGGTCATAAGAATGGAATCTTTTAAACAAAATACAAAAAAATAACATTGTTGTTAGTCATGGTAGACTAATTTAGTTACACATGATCAATTATCTTAATTTTTACTCTACATTACATTTGTTTTGAAGAAAAGACAATGAAAGGTTGTGTCTACGCATCTGTCCGAGTGCTGTACAGTAGGTAGCACAAGTTTGGGCCTGACCATATCATTATGTTAGTCATAAATTACACTACTTTTGCTTTTGATATGTGATGTACACTTGAAGGAAAATACTCCACCTCTTGTAAGGTGGACTTTTAGTGGAGCCCATCTTTTCTTACACTAAAGTACATGACTTGCGTTATTTTTTGTCCATCACTGTTAATATGGTACAAGACATCAGCTTCCTGTAATTCAAAACACCTTAATTATGACTTACCTGGTATAAAATCGGATGTCCTCGTCCGATCCTGCAAAGCGCTTCAATCCAAAACAACTCCACAGCTGGAGAGCCTGAATTTGTACTGTGAGCTCCTTTACTTTCTGGCGAAGTGTATTGTTTTCCTCAGCAAACTGATCTGCGACCATTGCTGTTGTAGGACTAATACAATAATCATGATCTGGTGCCAGGGTAGCGACCTCCATCTCTTCTTCTGAGTCGATGTCATGGACAGGAGGAGGGCTATCCGCTCTGGGTCTCCGCTCCCACACACTCGCCCTCGGTGCCGGTATTTGAAAATTATTCCAGGAAAAAAAGAGAAGGAATGGCCCCTTTCTTCAACCTTCTCAATTTCCCCGGCTTGCTAACAAAATCGTTCTTCTGGAAATGCCTGCTGCAAACACGACTTGTCTTGCTTGGGGTGAAGTCGTCCCGCCGTACTCTTACCATCCATTCAGCTCTCACCGACACATCCACTGGAAAGCTATGAAAGCTTATAGTACTGTTGTACCTAGACGAATTCGCATACAAGGGTACACAACAATGGAGTGCGGTCTTTTTCACGTGTTGATAGGTTAATCGCCTCTCTTTTACCCGAAATCCGCTCATATTGAAACGTTGTCTATTCAAAACTAGCGCCTCCGGAAAAGCTCCACTGCTACCTCAACACGACCTACAGGAAGTAGTCCAGCGTACACTCTACACCAGAGAATAGGCGTGTTCGACTTGAGGCAGATCTGTGCAGATCTGACTTGATGTGATGCATGCTGGGTTGAACACTGGGATGGACGCAATGCTTACTGGTTAGAAATTCTGTCCGACTTCTGTCAGCCGGGGAGGACACCATGTCACATGACCTTAAAATATCGCGGGAGTCTTAGCCTGCAGACAGATCTTGCAGTTGCCTTCCACGAGCTGCACGAGCTAAAACACGCCCTCATGACGTCAGTTCAAAGACGGGCCATTTGGGAGGAATGTCCTCATGACGATTTTGACGGGAGTCTCATGCTGCTTCCTTATGTTGGAATATACGAAAATAAACAGAAATCGAAGGGATACCTTCTTATACGTGATTTCTGCAACAATGGTAGGCTAGCCTACTGAAAACGTTTGGATATTCTGTTATTTCCTGCTGTTGGTTAAATAGATAGACACACATATAGGGAAAACACTTGATATTGAATTTATGTGCTACAATGCAGACCTGTTAACTGTATGACAACAGTGGTTTATTTAAACTACATCATAAGAATTTATTTCGTCAGTCATCATGCTCATTTTAATGAGTAAGAATAAAAGTTCTGCTGTGTTTATTGCAAACAAAATTCCGCGATATCTCCCGCGATGTCTCCCGTGAGTCACGTCAGGCAGACTGTAGCCTGTCTGTCCGGGATGAGCTGCCCTCTGTTGTAGCTCCTCCCGGCTAGCCTCTGAAGATCACGTTTACGTAGAAAGCCAGACCAAGTCAGACTCAGTCCAAGTCGAACAAGCCTAATGTCTAATTGAGTGTCCCAGTGATGCTACTTCCGTTTGCCTCCATGGGACCTATCTTTCAAAAAAAATTTAACGCCAGTCTATTCGCGAAAAAGAAATTATTTTCTGGTCCCGGTTGACTTGTGCCTTGAATTACCCATATGATGTTTGTCAATTTTAAAGACAATTTTTCATGTAAAGACATTTGCAGTTTGTTTCATAACTATTGAATTACAACATTGTGAAAGATCGTAATTCCAACGACTACAAACCCATCAGTCGCGCTAGTGACGTTAGCTCATTCACAGCCACAGATTGTACAAGCCTACAAGCAACAGGTCTTAATTGGGCTTTCCTTGCCGATGAAAATACCATGAGTCAGAGGATTAAACACATCAGGTAAGTTGTATTCGTCCATAGACTGTACATTAGATACTGTTAAGTGACATAGCAGGCAGCAAGATGCAACCGTTAACTAGCATAATAGCTAATCTTATCGTTGAATTAAGTTGGTGACGTACATCGTTCAAGACGAGAGATGCAGTCCACTGAGCGGATTCGCACAAAACCAACATAACTTTTGAAGTCTATCGAACAACAGTACTTTCTTGACGTGAAAAATTATCTTTTAAATTCACACACATCATATGTGAAATTTGTGGCACAATTCAAACTGGACCAAAAAATAATTGTTTCTCTTTGAAAGATAGGTCCCTTGTAGCGGAAGTAAAACGGAAGTCACTGGGACACTATAAGGGGAGAACTGCCACTTTCGGAAAACTTCCGGTTCCTGAACTGGTTGCAGTTCCTTCTGTGGTTCCACATGAGGGCGCTCGTCCACGAGTGCAGAATGCATGGAGGTCTATGGAGCTGTACCCTTCAAAATCCACTTTTCTTGGGATATAATTTTTTTTTCAAGTAATTTGAGTATTGCATTCGAAAGGGGAGGCAAAGAAAATACACTTGGTTGAGTATTATATTTTTTAAAGTCACTTAATTGTTCTAAAAAGCCTTTCAAATGTGTCAATGACGTCATTCATTAGCACAATGCTAGCGTGTTATGTGCAACAACGACCCAACCTGTAAGAAATCAAAAGGACATAAGTACTCGTTCATTCAACTTTTGACCTATAACCCATGTTAAAGTTATACAAACTACAATCAAATCTGAGATTTGTCAATGACAATCAGGTTAAAGAGACCAATATAGCTGTCTAGCTCCATTGACTCCCATTCATTCTGTACTCATGGCGATCGCCCCCAGTGGAACTCTGGTGGAACTGCATCCAAAATTCGGTACAATGGGACTTAATACGGAGTGGCAAGGCTCTCCGTAGACGGGCTCTGCTCTACACACAGAAGTTAACCGGAAATTCTATTGTGCACGTAGGCAATTAAGTAGGGATGGACTGGGACAAAAAATTGGCCCTGGCAAATTTGTCCGAAGCGGCCCTCAAATTGGCCTGGCACACCTAATTAAATACAACATCCTTGCATTACCCTTAAATATGCGTATCTTTTGAACTAAGTGTTGTGGAGCACTGAAAGTGGACAAATGTAGGCCTCACTTATTAGCTCTCTGACTTACTGGTGATCAGAGGTAGCCATGAAGCAAATAATCTCTATATTCAAGTATAAAAAGGCCTACAAGCAATTCCATTTCAATAACCTGGCAGCTTCGAAAATCTAAGGCTGAACGTTCATAACATATTCTGTTTAGGTTACTATGTTATAGTAGCTTAGGTTAGTAGACCTAGTTCATAAAACAGAGTAGGCAAACCTTTTCTAAATCGTCATAAGCCGACGACATAGGCTACTGTTGTTTAACTAACCCAACTCCACACGTCGTTCTCTGTTTACAGTAGGCTACATTACGCGTCATTTCACTCAGTGGCCACACGCACAGCAATGGTGGTAGTTCACTGTGATAAACATTAAAATTATAGCCTGACAACCCAGACTAGGCAATGACATATTTGCTGCCGCTAAGGTGCGTCTAGATTTCTAGGCTATTAAAATTAGCTTTGAATTTAATCAAAAAGATGTAGCCTTATAGCCTATGATCTCTCTGTAGACAATAGCCTAATGAAAACTAAAAAGACCTATCTGTCTGTGCCCTGGCTACAGTACATGCACTCCTATTGAATTTTCAGAACCAAGGAGAGAAATTAGAAAACTGTGTTACAGCTCTGTCTGCTATTTACACCCATTCTTCTTGATACATAATGAATAAATATGAAAATGTATCAAATGTTTATCAGTACATTAGACTACTTTGCAAATTGCTAAACCATATAATAGCCTGTCCCACCATCATCATTGAAATAGCATAATGCTAGAATTTAAATCCAAAAAAAAAAAAAAAAAGTCCAGCTCAGGTTCAGATGATTAAAGCTTTATAGGCTAGGGAATAGGAAATTATTTTGATATAATTTGCATGTAGCCTATGTATTCTCTATTGGGTTGTAATCAAAATTAAGTTTTAAGTAAAGTTAACACGTTTTCTGAAAATGTTGTGTTTTAAAAATGTGCCCTTTTTTTAAATTTGAGCCCCTGCCCCTTCAAAGGTCTCTGCACGCCCCTGCTGTTATTATATTGTTACTGCTACTACATTGCACATATGTACATGTAGTTCATATTACATACATATGTATTCTGTTCTTATAAGGTAACTGCAAATACACTGCACATATTTATATTCTTGTCCTGCCTATGCACCACCTATCTATACTTTGTACATCACATTGCACTTTTCTGCTCTTTTGCACTTCTGGTTAGACACAAACTGCATTTTGTTGTCTTTGTACTCGTACTCTGCACAATGACAATACAGTTGAATCTAATCTAATCTTATCTAATCTAAGAGCTAAATTATCCACAGGTTGTGGGAGGCATTACTATAATTTATAGCATAAGCCTATCCAGTTACCACTATAGGGCAACTGAAACAACACAAAATAAACAAAATCCTGTTGCTGGCATATCTTACATAGGCAGCGTTGCAGAACTGTTTGTATTTACATAGTTGGTTAAATATGGCAAACAACTCATCTATATTATATTTTACCACGTCTGCTCGTGGACCACTTGGGATAGCTTGCGGACCATCAGTGGTCCCCGGACCACACTTTGAGAAATATGGTTCTACAATCTTTTAGCGTTCTTTATCAAAGAAACCCTTCTGAGATATAGGGCCCTATTTTTGCCCTAGAGCATGGCGGAAAATGGGTTATTTTCTTGGCGCAACATTTAAATTGTCTAAAAATCGCTATTGTACACTACCTAAAATGCATTACACCACTGACCAAGAGAATCCTCGACAGGAGTCCATGGCGGATCCGGCCCGCCAAGCACTTTAATCCGGCCCGCCGAGCGTTTAGTTAGGTTATCAGACTGCTCGCTATTTTTTTCCTACGATAGAGACGACGTTAGCTAGCTTTACTGCAAACTGCTTTTCACTTTTCTTAGAGAACGTTTACGATGTCAATGTCAAAAGATGATACATAGAGATGATATCTCCTTTACAGCAGATCTAACTTGAACGTTATGCCACTCCATTTAATTGGGAACGCGTCTGAGCACTCAAGAGCGGGCGAGAGAGTGGCAGGTTCCGGCTGGCTTATCATTGTTGATAATTGATATTTCCTTCTTATAAGAAACTTTTCAAAGGAAATCATGAAAGCAACAGTAGTTCCCACTACTGACCATTTAACTGTCAGAGGGCACAGCCGGCACAGCACCACTACTGTAGCCATTTGAAGCAATTCATATTTTGAAACAAACAAAATTACTTTTGATACTAAATGATAGGCTATAAAAAACATATTTTTGGGGTGTGTTGTTATTTCATTAAAAGGAAAAAACTAAAAAATACACAAAAAATGATAAAACAAAAAATGCGGTTACTTAACACTTAAATGGATGGAGGGCTCAGCCCTGGCGTGTCAATGCATACATCAAATTTTACCCATCAAGATATTAAGGAAGTGGTTCACCACTACCAACTCGAAATACACTTTTTGGTTACAGGTCATGTAGTACACAGACACTGTGCTGTACCACGCTCAGTCCCTCAGCTTAGACTGAACTTGAAGAAAAACCTGCAACTGATTCGGGTGGCGATCGTTTAGGGCTCCACCTGAACCCCCTCACAAAGAGGGCCACTCTTACCTGTAAAGGGTAGCAAGTATTCTGGGAGTCCTACATGCTATTTTCCTCGGCGAGCATTAGATTTGATTTGCTTTTAGAGAATCTGGGGGATGATCTCTGCAGCAGTGATAGTGTTCCCACATAGTCTCTTCAGAGCCAGATCTCTGCAGCTCTGTCTGACTGCCTCAAACCTGCATCCATGGGAAAAACGGGCATATTAAGATTCAACATGTGATGTCTGCAAGCTCTGCCCCCATGACCGGGTAGCAGGATGCATGTACAAGAGCTTTCCTTGGGCAGTGTAGAACACTTGTGTCAATAGATACCTCCCAGACAGGCTGGGGAGCAGTTTGGGAAGGCAGAACCATGAGCAGTCTCTACAAACCAAGCTTTGTGCGGACGGACGGCTCTGCTGCTATGTACCATATCGACCACAAAGGGAGACTAAAAGGCTTAGCTTGGCCTCTAAGTTACATAGAAACCTCTGCTTTGGAAATTTCCAAGCAGTTTATGTGCCAGAAGCTCTGCATCTCGAATTCCAGTCAAGCTGTCATCTGGCCTGGCTCTCCTCAGCCAGAGTTAAAGGAGAAGTTCGGTGTGATATTGACCTAAAGTGTGTTGAAACATGATACCGAGTATGAATTTTTGTCTTATAGCTCATCTCGACTTGTCCCCTGCACTCCGAAATTTGATGCTAGTTAGCCGATGCTACCAACAGGTTTTCAATGGGGGTGCCTCGGGCATCGGGGTAGCCATGCAAATAAATCACTGTTTTACACCATTTACGAGGCTCAAAGTAGCTCCACTCTTCATTTGTAGACTTCTGAGGGTCCTGACATTTAAAACGAGACATTGAGAACTTTGAAAAAGCACTGGTAGTTTATTTACAAGATGATGTATACAGACAGTACCTTCAGGAAGTTTACCGTTCGCCGCCATCTTGAATTTAGTCACGATAAGTCGAGCAACGAGTACGAACGTACGTAGCAGCAACTGGAATCTATGCATTTCCACAGAATTATTTTTGTGTTATACAGTATTTGGGGGGAAAACATTGCATTTTCAGAAATAGCCGTTCTTGTTTTTGTATTATTCTTGAACACTGACGTGGCCCACCAATCAGATGATGTTGGCTGAAGTGGCCCCCAGCTCATTTGAGTTTGAGACCCCTGTTGTATAGGCTACTGTTGAAGCTTCCACATTGGTGTTATTGTTGCACAATTGGCACTACCTGCATCCACCTGGAGCAATTTCAACATGCAGGCTATTTCGATTAATTTTGATGCGCTCTGAGCCAAAATGGGAGGGGTGGAGCCCGACAAGAACTGTTATTGGATCAGTCCAGTGTCATTATGGAAAATTAATCAATGGGCCGCTGACTGTCCTTGCTTTGGGCCGATCGTTGACCAAACAAATTAAATTAGGCTACAGTCTATCGCCCCACCGGGAAAACGACCGGTATGCCATTATATCAGTAATGTTCATGTATGCACTTTTGTCATGATTTATGAATAATGCCTATTGTGAATTGTGTCGCGATGGTTTGTCATTGTAAAAAATGGGTCACTGGGAAAAAAGTTTGGAAAACACTGTTGTAGTGTAACGGTGCGGCTGCCTGTTATGGCTACAGTTAATTTCACACAGAACGGACAATGTGATTTACAAACACACGTTATTTGCACACACAAACACGAACGGCATCCAACATGGTTGTAACGGCAACTGTAAAACACAAACGGAAACGTAACGATATTAGTTAACCCTCTAGGCGCCACGGTCGACTTTAGTCGACAAGATGCGGTACTGAATAAAACGGCCGATTTAGTCAAATAGGGTGTCGAAAAAAGGGCAGGCTTTAAACAAAACTTTCTAGCTACAGCGCATTGAATCAGTGCGTGAAATACCAGAGCTAGTGTGCGTGTGAGCCACTTTGTCAGAGCAATATTGTCAACGTCAGCGAGTATTTGCATTAGATTATCGTCTAATGGCATCAAAAAAGTTTACCCGTAATGAAGTGTTGGGTCTTCTATTCGCGGACCCTGATTCTGAAGGGGAATATCTGCCTTCAGAAAATGACGGTGATTCGTTTAGTGAGGCTTCAGATGCGTCCCTGCCTTGCAATGATGCAGCTGGACAAAGTGAGAGTTTACTCCATAGTTTAGCTTACACCAAGCACAAACGTTGAATCGTTTGCCCAATGTCACTGGTGGGAATAATGTTTCACGGGTTCGGAGTGTTCATCGGGAAGTTAGCAGGGTGTTAGTGGTGTGGGGAACGAGGCTGGAGGTAGCCTAATGTCCATAGCGCTAGCTTCTGTCTTCTGAACGTGTGCCTCTCTGCAATCGCGGCGACAGTAACGTGGTGGAGCCTTTGTCTAATGCCACTGGGTATGTTAGACGAGGTCGAAGTGCTCATAGGACAGTTAGGCTTTACACATAGCCAAGGCTACCGTCGGTGTATTTTAATAGTAGCCTAGTCTAATAAGCTACACCAGCTTGCCTTTAAGAGGGGAAATTCAATTGTATAGCCTATAACATTAGCTGAGTCACATATTTGGCCATATGGTGTTTATCATAGGCTACATCACGAAACCAAATGTAACATCTGCATTTTTGTAACAAAGGCGAACACTTTAACAGGGGGAATTAATTGGGCGGGCATGAATCATTGTGCTGAACGGTATTTGTCAATGAGCAGAAACACACACGACATTCAAACTATTGATAAGATGTACTGGTCTGTATCTATAGGCTAACATTGGACAAATAAATGACACTGACTCGCCATATCCTGACTCAGGAAAAAAAACATTTTCTTGCTTTGCCGCAAACTCAGCAATGAAATCATAGGCCAGTTTGCAGGTAGCCTAACGTCTTTTTCATAGAAGGGAGAGCCCAGTCTCTCCTGTGACATGGAGGTGCGCAAATAGTTTTTAATAGCCTGTTCAACTTCGAAAAGCTTCGTTCACCCGATGCCAGTCACTGATCGCAATTTCAAAGTTCGGAAAGCTTCATCTTTTTAAGTTTTAAGTGCAGTGGCCCCTATCTGCCCCCTTTGGAATTATATCTCGAGCCTATTATAAGGTCCAGTGCGTTATGTCCTGGGATTCGGATGTGCTCAAAAAGAAAAGAAAAAACACTTTTTTGTAGATGGTTATGAGGAGCAATGTGAGAGAGAAATTTGATGATCATTGATCGTTGTTTTGGGACGTTAAGCCTTTTCCATAGGCGTCAGTGAAGGAGATTGAAGAATGACCATTTTTTTATACGAAAATATTTCTTAACTACAAAAACTCAGTGTCTAAAAACTCAGTGTCATTCAGACTCAACCCTCTTGTTGTTTTATTATCTTTTTCGTTGTCGTTTGAACGTTGGCAAGCATGTTGCGGTTGCAATTTAAGTGAAATTTCTACAGTAGGCCTACAACATGCTGTTAGGCTGGGCTACTGTCAATGTACTTGTACAGGTAAATGTTCAACAATTGCTGGTGTACAGGTTATATAATCAATTAGCTAAATCATTTGTCCAGCTGTCCAAAAAATTTCGTGCTACATTCAAACGCAAAAGGTGCTTTGATATATTTTTCGTTTGAACGTCGGCAAGCAGGCATGCTTTGGTTGCAATGAATGAGGATAATTGCTTTTTTTATGACTCGCTCCAGTCTCAACAGCACGTACTTTTTCCACACGCTAAGTTCTACAGTAACACACATAGGCCTATCCCCTCTCGCTTTCTCTCTCTCCATCCCTGCACACGGTGCTTTCTTAAAGGAGCTGCACCATTTTACAACAATTGCATCTACATTTTCATATTAGAATGTTTTGTCAAGTGTAAGCTTAAACTACCGTGATCAATTTAAGTTCCCGTGTCCCCGCTGCATCATGGAAGCAGTAAGTCAGTCGCATCAAAAATAGTAGTGGCACCCAAGTGACACCTTGTGGTTGTTTGTGTCAACTGCAGATTGTGCCATTTCTGCTGAGAAAATGGGGTGCGTGATTCACGAAGGAACCCGTCCAAACTTAACAGGGACCCACTGTATGTGTTCTTTTTTGTGTGTTCATGTCCTTGTGATGTGTGTGTTTTTGTCAGCTAAGAAAAAAACATCAACAAAAACAACAAAAAGAAAACAAATACTAACATTGTCTCTTGTCTTGTCTCGTCATCTCACTCCTGATCTGTGCCTTGCCGTGGCAAGTGAGCTTTTGAACTAAACAGGTCTTGTCTACTTGTGTTTGTGTGTCATCTGAATAATATATATGTGCCCCATACATGGAATCAGAGTGCCTACTGTATGTAGTAAATGGAAAATCTCTACAGCAAAAGGCCCGCTACATGCATTTGGTTTGTTTCTGCCATTTATTAGTAATGATTTACATAGTTTGTTTACTACTTAGTATTTACCTGAGCATTCAGTATTGTGCAATATAGCATACAGAAGGTGAGGGATATTTTGGGGGGAAAGAAGTGGTGCATTTTATCATTCAAACATGCGACTTTTCATGAAAATTCTATAATCCAAGATTGCCGCCACCATATGACGTCATAATATGCAAATTAGATATAAACATTTAATCCCTACATAAACTTTGGGTCATCCTTAATATTTCTCTAATTTACAGAAAGTCTCTATCTCTTATCACTTTTAAGATATAGCCTTTTGAAATGAAGATGTCAAAAACATTTCGAAAAAAAACCTCTGGCGCCTAAAGGGCTAAGAGCCTCACTTTCAGGGTGGCCGACAAGGTTGAAGAAACACGGACATTTAGCAAATACTTCATTATAACGGACAATAGCAAAACTCACCGAGTTGCATGTTTAATTCCTGGTCTGTGGCCGACGCAAAGACCCGATGGAAAGTCGAAAGGACCCTTTTAAGTTTGTGGAGTGTGACGTTGTGGACGTGCGGAGGTCAAGTTTAAGTATAAGTATAAGTATATATACTCTTTTGATCCCGTGAGGGAAATTTGGTCTCTGCATTTATCCCAATCCGTGAATTAGTGAAACACACTCGGCACACAGTGAACACACAGTGAGGTGAAGCACACACTAATCCCGGCGCAGTGAGCTGCCTGCAACAACAGCGGCGCTCGGGGAGCAGTGAGGGGTTAGGTGCCTTGCTCAACGGCACTTCAGCCGTGCCTACTTGTCGGGTTCGAACCGGCAACCTTCCGGTTACAAGTCCAAAGCGCTAACCAGTAGGCTACGGCTGCCCCCAAGTTTACGGGACGAGAGGGGTGTTTGGGGGCTTTCTGTAATTTATGCTATGTATTGTGTTTGATTTAAAACTATTGTTTTGGTTTTTCTTTTTTTCTCCCGATTTCTCCTGACTGGCATGTCACATATAGGCAAAACTGGTGGCAGATCATTGTAGCCTATGTGACATTGATGCTGAGAGAGGCCGTAAGCTCTCTGCAACATGAATTTAGTGAGGTAATGGCTCAATCACAAGAAGTCAGTCTGCAAGAGGCACATCCGCTTAAAAAAACATTAAATAAACATTTACAAAATAAAACATTTTCCCCATTATTTCCCAAAAAACTTGAAAGGGTCTTGATCGAATTTTCCGGAAAACCTGTATCTGGGGATTAATCCCTACAACTCTGTAGTTATGTAGGCTAATGGTACTGTATTAATGCTAACATTACTGTAAGTGCTAGCCACTGACATTATTAAATTTATATTGAGTTTTTGGGAAAATGTCGGTAACACTTTACTTGACAGTAAGAGTGACATAAGAGTGACATGACACTGTCATGACACATGAAACCTAACCCTAATCCTAACCTCTAACCCTAATCCTATAACCCCAACCCTAACTCTAAACCTAACCCTAATCCTAACCCTAACTTGTTATGACAAAAACCGAATGTCTTATGCAGCCCTTCCCACTTAATCTACTAAACCCCTCTTCTACTGCACTTTTTACCCCCCCCCCTCATAAATGCACAAATAGGCTGACACCAGACTTAATTTCACTGCATTTCTTACTTCCAGTAACTATATGCATGTGACAATAAACTTCCTTGTATCCTTATAACAGAAGCGTTATGTCATAAACGTTTATGACTTGTTTATGACGCGTTCATGACGGTGTCATGTCACTCTTATGTCGACACTGTCAAGTAAAGTGTAACCAAAATGTCTAAATGCCATTTGTTTTAATCTGATTAGGTTAAGGTACCCAATTTATTTTAACTGTATTTAACCTGTAAGAGGTTTATTATGTTTGAAGGAACACTTTACTTGACGGGTGAGTTCATAACACATTCATAGCAGCGGTCATAAACTGCACATAAAGCATTCATGACTGTTTCATGAGACATGACTCAACATTCATACCAAACCTTTCATGAATGTGGAAGACAGAACGACGACAACTTGTCAAAATAAAAGCAAGTATCACAAAGCAGCATTGCCGTTTTTGTTCCAAACCTCTTACCTGATCACGTCACATCTGAGTCAATGGGCTACTCCAGTGCCAAAAAAGACAACACATGGTCAAGCATATATTTTATATTTCATAAAAATGTATTTGTTTTATGATGTAACCTTTGCAGATGATTTCTCATCTTTTGCTACTGGGAATGTCCAACCATTCCAGGTTACATAAATATGGGTCAGCTGAATGTAGGCTAGTTTACCACCCAGTGTTAAACTCAGTGATTACGAATACTTCACAACTTGTATAATAAAGTGACATTTGATGTAGACTTCATAAGATATTCATGAAATATTTACAAAGGCTGGAGAGATTAAATCAATGGTATCCAGGTTACACAAATAAAAGTTGTCGTCGTTCTGTCTTCCACATTCATGAAAGGTTTGTTATGAATGTTGAGTCATGTCTCATGAAACAGTCATGAATGCTTTATGTGCAGTTTATGACAGCTGCTATGAATGTGTTATGAACTCACCCGTCAAGTAAAGTGTTACTAGTGCTGGGCGGTATGCCCAAAAATGTATATCACGGTATTTTTCAAAATTCTTACGGTTTCACAGTATATGACGGTATTTTTTTCCATGCATAATCAGATGTTCACAGCATTTTCTACAAGTTGGGAGAGGAATTGCTGCATTGAGTAAGGATGGTCTATTTTACGGTCATGATGTAGAATAACTCCACACTGACTAGTGGTAATGCAGTTTTGCATGGCCCCAGAAAATGATGCTGTTTACAAAGAGCCACTCATGATTCTAATGAAGAATCTAATCAGAATGCAAAGACAATTGCAGTCAAAATACAGAACTTTTACTGTGCAAATTTCACAAACATTTTGTATAAAACCAATACAAAAAGTAGTGCAACTTGCAATAATTATACTTTTTTGAAAATTATACAATTTAAAATAAAACCTCTCTGCTAATATGCTTACTCTGTCAAATAGGCCTATCAGAAACATGCCTTATTGTTATTGTGTGGTTTACATGACGTTAGTGGTAGGCTAAAGTTAACTTCATGTGGATGTGGATGTCTTGTTAGCCTACCATGAGCTTCGGTTCGGTTCGCTAGGCAAAACATTAAGAAAAAAGTTTGTTTTGGTTCACTGATGACAGTCAGGATCATTTCTAACTAGCCAGCTAGTATTGCTCAGTGCATGTCTATAACATGCTTTACTTGCTACCTGGATAATTTCAGCAAATATTCTTAAGGTGAGATGAATGATAAGAACATTAAACTTCACTGTGTTCGGTGGGTTGCTAACTAACATCACCTACTAGCCAGCTAGTTACAGCTGTTAAACAATCTCAATAGAATTTTTGTGACGGTAAATCCAGAAAGGGTTAAAGCGGAGCTAGTAATCAAGGATCTTTGGTAAATCCCTTTCAATGCAGTATCCCTTAACGTTTTTTCTTAACTAAAAAAACAATTTAAGGTATTCTGTGCAACACCCTTAAATAAACCCCTTACCTAAGGAGAAATTAAGCCTTAAGGGTCATACTTCAGGGGAAAAACTTAAGGTGTTTTGTGTTTACCCTCACTATGCCTCGCATTGGCACCATGCGTGCGTGTGAAGAAAGTCCTGTCTGAAACACTGTCACGCGGCGCA
This sequence comes from Alosa sapidissima, assembly GCF_018492685.1. Lineage (NCBI taxonomy): Eukaryota > Metazoa > Chordata > Actinopteri > Clupeiformes > Clupeidae > Alosa > Alosa sapidissima. The sequence continues at coordinate 1,825,785 of NC_055969.1, read as the reverse complement.
GCGTTCCAAGCGTTGTGTAATCAAATACACCGGTATGGCGGTATATTAAAAATTCATATCATAACGAAAATATACACCGGTATACGGTGTGAACCGGTATGTTCTGTTGCTTGAGATTAGATTTAGAGAGATGGAATACACTTCCTATTTCTTGGCTTGGCTTGCCCGTGTGGCTGTTTTAAAGATGAATATTCTCACTAGACTGCTTTATCTCATTCAGATGATTTCAGTTATCTTTCCACATTAAACCATTAATATTTGAATGGGTGGTACAGCTCCTTTATATAGGCTCTCATCCTCAGAGGGTGGACTTGACCTCCCTGACATTCGAAAATACCAACTTGGTGCACACTTCTACTGGATGCATAAATACCCTACATCCCTATGGTTAGACATAGAGGGCTCCATGTCCAAGGTGCCTCTTGTTAACTTGCTGTTTATAAGGAAACCAAAATCTTTAATTAATATATGCCAACATCCTTTACAGTTTGTACTGTTAAGGCATGGCATATTGTTAGAAAATTAGAGGGTAAAAGTAAATTTACATCCATCTTTACACCAATATGTGACAACTCTGATTTAATGGATGTCCTTCAGTCAGTTGTCTGAGAGATATGATATTCAGAAAAAAAGAGTTGGGTTACACTTTACTTGACAGTGTCGACATAAGAGTGACATGACACTGTCATGAACGTGTCATAAACAAGTCATAAACGTTTATGACATAACGCTTCTGTTATTAAGTGACATTCGGTTTTTGTCATAACAAGTTAGGGTTAGGTTTAGAGTTATGGTTAGAGTTTAGGATTAGGGTTAGGTTTCATGTGTCATGACAGTGTCATGTGTTCATGACAGTGTCATGTCACTCTTATGTCGATACTGTCAAGTCAAGTGTTACCAAAGAGTTTTACCGTTATCTACAAATAAAAGACTTCATGTATAACTAGAAAATGTAATTTCGAGGAAATTACCAGTGCATGAAAATGCAAAACTGTATATTAACATAAAATACAAAACAAACTATTTGGAAACAGTTGTGGGCAGAGGAAACAGTTGGCTGGAGTCATAGTTGATAACAACTGACAGTTGAAATGGCTGAACAGTTGAGTAGTTCAAATAATTAAATTATTTAATAGTGAATTATTGTAGTGAGGACATTTATTTTGAAACAGTTGTGGGCAGAGGAAATAGTTCAACAGAATCTGTAGTCTTAAGAGAGCCAGATTGTATGCTTAAAGCCTGAGATAGATAGTTTAAAAGTTGAATGGTGAATAGTTTGAAGAGGATGAATGGATAGAAAGGTGGATGGAATGTGCCTTATATCCTTGTAGAATGGAGAGACACAGAGAGAGTTGGCCTAGTTGAGCAGAAAGCAGTTGATACAGGTGCAATCAGTTTAACTGGCCCTTTGATGGGTCCTAGTTAAGCAGCTGGAAGTTGATACAGGTGCAAATCAAGTTAATTAGCCCATTGTGATGTCATAGTGCCAATGCAAAGTCTATGGGGAAAAATAAGCTTGTTTTTTTATTAATATCTCAAAAAGTCTAATGTTTACAAAAGTGAAAAATACATTCCCTAAGTGTCCTTTTCAAGACCTACATTACGTAAGGGATAATGTATTGTCCGCCGGTAATTATCAGAAAATAAGTCCCGACAGGGAGAACAGAACCCTGACGCGCAGCGGAGGGGTTTTGCTTCGACCTGAAGGGACTTATTTTCTGATAATTACCGGCGGACAATACATTATCCCGCTTATTACACGGCTACTTGCCAAAACGAGAAAAGAAACCTAACACAATGAATCTTTAAAAAATGATTTTGCTACCGTTTCGTGTCTTCCGCTGACAAAATAAATAGTTCGCCACACAGATAGAACTTGACAGTTTCAGGTGTTGCGTGGCAACGTCTTACTAGCTTACTTTCCCTTTCAATGAAATTCCATTGCAATAAGCGAACGGAATTCTTGCGGAGGGATATGAAAGACGTTGCCATTGACAGCGGTGATTATATTTTTTGCCGGTGATTTATATAAATTTAACATAGGCCCGAACGTTGGGAAGGCCCATTCATGTGAATGGAACTTTCTGCAGCACTCTGAAGAGCCGTGTAATAAAAAGTTTGAACGAAGTTTCTACGTTAAACGGTTAAAGCTGAATTAGACGCAGAAATTTGGTGGGAAGAATAAGAAGAAGAAGAATAAGACTTCGGATAACAGAACAGTGCATTTCCATGCACTGTAATAATATTATACATGAAGTATTTTATTTGTAGATAACGGTAAAACTCTTTGGGTATGGGTATGGACTATTGTTTCACTGTAGTGCATGTTTCTGTAACATTGTGGACATATTAATGGTGTATATTTTAATTCTTTGCTCATGTTAGGCTTTTGATAATTATATATTTGACAATAATAATTATGTATATATTGTGTAGATATATTTGAGGGATGTGAACTATTCAGTTGTCTTAAATGGGTATTTATGGGAATATTGGATATTGGCATTTAAAAAATTATGACTTTAAGAACAACTGGTCATGTGACTAGAAGGCACACCTGAAAGCTCAGACTATACCTAAGTGAACCTGAGGATGCTGTATGCGAAGTGCGTTGTTCGCACTTTGTTGAATAAAATAGAGTAAAGTCAATAGTGTGCGGTAGGATGTTGTTATTATTGCTATCGGAGATTAATAGGATTTTATCTAAGAATCTGCTATGTGAACCACAATGCATGTTGCTTGGAATATCAATTGACTTTATTGTTGATAAATATGAACAGAAACTGTACAAAATGTTAACTTTCTGTGCTAGAAAATAAATGTATTGTCTTGAACTGTATAACAGATAGAGCTCCCTCTAGAGTAAAGTGGCATAATGTTGTAGAATATGTATCTCTTGACTACTTGACATGTGTGCTACATGATAAAGACATCTTTCATAGAATATGGGAGCCTTTTATGTCATACATAGGACTGAATATTGCAACCATATTTACACAAGGATTTACATAAGATTGGAATGTGTGGGGTGTGTAACTTTTTGTGTCTATATAATTTCTAGGTCACCTGTTGGGGAAAAAAATATTATTTTTTTTCGCTGTTTGTTATTATATCTGTAAGCTGTTAAAATCAATAAACATATTGTTTTAAAACAAATGAAAGTAAACTAAGTGTAAGACGTTGTTTTGTCATTCCCTACGAGTTAAAATACTAGGTGAGTGCATCTATGCATTTGGGGTATACTCTGCTCGTCACACACACGTTTTAGCAAAGCAGGCTTTAGTCAGTGCGCTCACTCGTTATCAAAATACATGCTGTTTCATTTTGCGCTCCTTGCTCTTAAAGGGAATGCCAGATTCTCATTGGTTTAATGGATGTTACGCCCAAAACACACCCTTGACTAATTAAGAAACATTAGAACAACCCTTCTGAACTACTGTACATGCCTGGTGCAGAGACCATTTTCACCGATGTCAAGATAGCAAATTTCAATCCAACGCCTTAAATTACCATGCACATCACACTTCTGACTTTGCACTTAGATTGTTAAAATAGAGCCCTATATCTTTGTAATAACAAACATCTGTCTAATAAGTTCCCTAGAATATGTAAAGCCAGGACATGTACTGAGAGGTTTTGCAATAACTGGATTGCCATACAGAGAGATGGTAACAGGCATGCAAAGGTTGTATAATAAAAAAGGCAGAGCTTATCACTGTCATACCTCTCTTTTCTCTTTCATCTGAGCTCTGCACATTTGAACTTTGTGACAAGAAAATTGAGTGAAGTCATCAGGGGTGGGTAGTAACGTATTATAAGTAAAGCATATGAGTAAAAAAAGTATTTTTTTCCAGGAACGGCATCTTTCCATATTCCTTTTTCAAAACTGTACTTCTACTCTTACTCAAATTGTTAAGCCAGTAATCTACTCTTTACTCCTTTACTCCACTACATTTTTAATTGCCTTTCGTTAGGTGAACAAGTTTATTATCGTCCTGTCAGCTACTGCATCTTCTGGTGAGACTGCCAGAGTTGCAACGAGACGATAGGATGACAAGAGACATTCACCTATATTCATTTCTGGCCAGGACAAGATTAGATTAGATTAGATTAGATTAGATTAGATTAGATTTAACTTTATTGTCATTGTGCAGAGTACAAGTACAGAGACAACGAAATGCAGTTTGTGTCTAACCAGAAGTGCAAAAAAGCAGAAAAAGTGCATTGTGATATACAAAGTAGGTAGTGCATAGACAGGACAAAATATATAGTGCAGTGTAAACAGTAGTATACAGTTGTTTTCAGAAAGTGGCTTAGAGTGGTATAAATTAAATATAAGTATGTGCAGTGTATTAGCACTAACCTTAAAAGAGCAGAATGAATATGGCTATATTGTATGAAAAACATGTACAGATATGTGCAATGTGGTGGCAGTACCATTATAGTAGTAGTAAGAACAATATAGATACAGTATGCAGTGTATTAACAGAATATATTACAAAAAACTGAATAATATGGATATTTAGTATAAACCATATAAACAGATATGTACAGTATGTACAGTTATGTGCAGTGTGGTAACAGTACCATTGTGCAGAGACAGTACATTATAATAATAACTAGATGTACCGCATAGCGGTACAAAATATGACCGCCGCTCAGTCCTGTACATCCATTCCGCGAAAATAAATCACACTTCAATTTGTCTCCATCTTTTACTCCATCCCCCACTCTTGAAACTTTTGTGTATGCTTGTTTGGCATGCCTGAGTGTGTGTGTGCGGCTGCACAGAAAGTAGCCTACTTGTGCTGAAAAGGTGAATAGATTGTAGAATAGCCAAAGAAGATGTAGCATTGTTATAAAACCTTTAAAATCTCTAAACAATCACAAGTAGGGCAGGTCATCACAGTTCATCCATTGCAACTGGATTGATGAAAGGTCACTTACACCTGTAGGCTACATTGTATTTGGGAAAAGCAAAAGGTATCAGCATAATGTTATTTATTTATTTATTTATTTATTTATTTTTTATGTATTTATAAACAAAAACATCTCTGTCAGTTCCATGCCGTTTTCAACAGCTATCAAAAACAAAGGTCATTTTTGGATGGATGGATTTTTTGTGAATATTTCTTCTTCTACATAAGATTTTAGTCATCTTTAGTTCATGTAATACTTTATTGTCAATGCACAAATTAAGTAACAGTAGTCTGAAACGTTATTGTTAATGCACAAATTAAGTAACAGTAGTCTGAAACAAAATGCTGTTTTACATCTAACCAGTGGTGCAAATAACTGACATGTCCAAATGGGCCTTGATGAAATGCGTCGCTAGACTGTTCATACACATTTTAACGGGCCAAAGTTGAAGAGCTTTTGTCCGTTATTGTTCGTGCAAATATAGGCCGATTCATGTTCCCTTGCATTGTGTAACTGAGGTCCATGGCTAGTCTGGCTTTCATCAGACCAAGCTCAATCTTTTAAGAAATCAAAAAATAAATAGCGGGCAGATCAGGCTGGGTTCACCCAGCCTAGTCCATAGGCACCCGATATTGTTTAATTTTCAGATTGAGATATACACGCTCTGGCTATTCTAAATGCAAAAATGCATTAGGGAGTTATGACAAAACTGTAACTAACAAACTAGATCCTAATAGAAAGCTGTTAGCTTCCCTAAGCTACAGGTAGGATTATAAGGTAGGCCTATTTACAACATAAATTGTCAATAGGTTATGCTGGCGACACAAATAAAATCTCCTTTGGAAACCAATGGCTTACGACTTACAGTATCAAGCGGACTTAAACTGCCATATCGTGGCGAAAAGTTGTAATAACATTCACGCAGTTCCATGAGTCAAGGAAAGCGCGAATGAAGTAGCCTCTTCTAAATGGGACCCACTACACAGTAGCTTAAGGTGTGTTGCTAAAGCAGCCATAATGAAATGAAGGTGTCATTGTTTGGATACTTCACACACACGTGCTTTTTAATTTCACAGACTACAACTACCAAGCTGGAATCAAAGCACATCGATTCCCCTCTCACACCCTGCACGCACTTAAAACAAAATAAACAGGCGTCTCAGTCTCACGCATGTATAGGCAAAACTGTATCAGACCGGTGTAACGTTGGTAAATCTTCCATTGCACAGAATGATTTTGTAGCACGTGCAATAAATGACAGTCGAAAGATACAAACAGTGCTGCTATCAATTTGCTTGGTATAACCGCATTTATAGTTTTCTACAAATGCAATCAATCAAATGGGCCTCCATCACTCAACCAACGCTAACGGTAACATTACCTAGGTCCTTATTGATATTACAAGATTAACGTACCTGCAGTAAAAAACAAGCATGTCAGATAAACATCCTCACTTCATCCTCACTTACACTTCATGTGAACATCGTCCTGTCCTTATTAGATGTTCGCTGCGGTAAATTACAGTCCTTGTAGGAAGTGTCCATTATTTTTTCAACCCACTTTTAACTTCCAAAAAAATTACGTCTCACTGCAACGATGCGCCATCTAGTGGACAAACGACTACTTATCGCCAATACTGAAAATGCAGCCATGATGATGATGATGAATATTTTGGCTTTCTTTTGATCCTATTGAATTTGTAATTATGTATCGGCCGTTCTAATACCGATAGTATGTGGGTGCCTGTGTGTGTGCATGTTTATATGTGTGCACCGCCATTTACAGGCCAATGAGTGTACAGTCACTAAATGTACACATAACCTAATTTTTTTAGCCCCCCCCATGGATGAAATTCTACGAAACTTGGCATACCCCCAGACCCCCAGAGAATGCCAGGTCAATCATACACATAAAATTTGGTGCAGTTCTGAACATCTTAACTGAAGATATGGGCGATTAAAGCAGAATAATATTGCATTTTCATTTTTGACCGGGGGGGTCAAAAATGAGTGATTATGAGCCAGGTTGATGTGGGCCCTTGAGACCAACATACCATAAAAGATTCACAGAGAACTGTGTCTGCCCTACCCTCCTTTCGGGGGGTCCAGTCCAGCGGGGGGGCTGCAGATGAAAACGAAAAATGACGGTTCCATGCTATCCATGTGGGGGTACATGCCCACCAAGTTTTGTGTACCCCGGTCCCGGGAATCCTTGTTGGTGTACGTCACTAAATGTACACATAAATTATTTTATTGTAAGGCCCCCCATGAACGAAAGTACACAAAACTTGGCATGCATTCAGAGGGTGTCATAATGATCCTACACTTTTAATTTCGTGCAGTTTTGACCTTGTCAGCCAGAGATATTGAGATGAAAACACCTAATTTTTTGCTTTTTAATTTTTAACTAGGTGGCGCTATACATGAAATAAGTGGTAATGGGATGGGTTGACATGCCCCCTTAAGACCAACATACAAAAAAAAGGTGGACCTCCTAGGCCCTACGGTTCTCGAGATATTCACAGAAAACTGTCTCCGGCCACCTACAGGCCAGTTGGTGTATAGTAACATAAATTAATTTATTGTGTGGCCCCCCATAAACGGAATTCCACAAAACTTGGCGTGCATACAGAGGGTGTCATAATGATCCTACACTTCCAATTTCGTGCAGTTTTGATTATGTTAGGTCACAGATACCTTCAATTACACCACCTCATTTTTACTTTTTTGTGTTTAACTAGGTGGCGCTATACATGAAATGAGTGGTTATGGAATGGGTTGACATGGCCCCTTGAGATCAACATACAAAAAAAAAATGGTCCTCCTAAACCCTACGGTTTTCGAGATATTCACAGAAAACTGTGTCTGCCCTACCCTCCTTTCGGGGGGTCCAATTCAGCGGGGGGGCTACAGATCAAAACGAAAAACGATGGTTCCATGCTATCCATGTGGGGTTACATGTCCACCAAGTTTCGTGTACCCCGGTCTTTCAGTGTCCCGGGAATCATTGACGGAAATTTGGGCATGCGAAAAAGAAAGAAAGAAAAAAAAAAAAAATCTGACTAAACCTATATGACCGCCGCTTCGCTGCGCGGCGGTCATAATAAGGCTCAGTCAGAGCGTTTTAAGACCAGCGAAAAATGTGTTCTGGAACCGTTGTTGTTTGGAATCTTAGTGCTATGTAGTGAACAAGCCTGCATTTCCACCATTTTGAACGGAACTAAGGATGCGTCAACAATGGGTGTTGTATGCATAAACAAAAGTTAATGAGATGCTTAAACAGAAGAATGATATGACAGCTGTCCCCAGAAATTAACTGTGTAAAATGCTAGTTAACGTCTGCAGTGCAGTGCTAGTAGTTAGTTTTGTTTACTCATGGCAACAGTTGATATAGAAAACTCATGCTTTAAGCTTTTTCCTCTCTGAACGGTAGAATGACACGCCCACTCCGGTTTGCTGGAAAAATTAACTATTTTTTGGCTCCAGCTCCTAACCAAAGCGCCACGTTCTGAACCGTTTTCTGTTCAGTATCAGTGCCTCTAAACACTATTGGGTGATTCATCATTTTTGTTTAGTTGTATAGTGTTTATCCATATTGTCAGTGTAGGAGTAACATGCATGCTAAGTTCTTTGAAATTCAAATATCATCGGTGATGTCTGATAAAAGAATACCAATATGCTGCTAGTGAATGTGATGCAGTATTTGCAATTTACAGGCCATCATTAACAGTACCATCACTCCCAACATGACCTTCACCAAAACATCTCAGAAGTTTGGCCAATGGGCTGACAGCCGAGCCAATACAGTCTACGGCCTTGGCTTCTCCTCAGAGAGTCAATTGGTTAAGGTGAGTGTGGGAAAGTATTATAGGATCACTGATTCTTGGTTGAAATTGATTGATTTTTCACAGTAAGTGTCAATCTATTGATCAAATAAATACATAAATATCATTTCAAAAACTATTTCAAATATAGCTGCAAGCAGCAATGAGGGGGCCAAGCAGTGAGATCAGCAGGCCAGATTAACCATGTAAGTCAATGCCGTTGCATCAGACATATAGCCTTAAGCAGTCACAGCAAGTCCCATGCCATACAACCCAAGATTGGCTGAGTTACAAGGTCAAGTTTCACATCAAAACATAACTGATTTTGTGGGGCTGAACCAGGGCTGAGTGTCGACGCCCCCTCCCCCAGCCAGCCCACCGCCGCAACCGCCCCTGCCCATCCCACCCCGTCCCACCCTTGCACGCACACATTAGAATGAACTAGATGGAACTTGCTGTCATCAGTTTCACATCAAAAATAAAAGATTGACTGAGATATGATCACACTTGCTGTGATTTAAACATAGAGGTCAACAATTGACGTCATAGGGTGTGTTGACCTCGGCTTGGCCCAAGGATTCCAATGATACCTCATTTTGCCATTCGGGTCAACAGGTCAAAAGTTACGTCCGTAAACACAAGTCCAACTTTGGCCTGTTGGTGGCGCTAGAGCGCTTGAGGTGCCGGCATGAAACTTGGTGAAATGAATTATTGGACTGTCCCCAATTAGTGTGCAAAATTGTATAACTTTTTACCAGACGTTTCTATGGGCTGCCATTGACTTCCATTGCAAAATAATGTGCATCAGCAACTACTGGCCAAAATGCATTTTTGTCAATTACGGTGCCCCCTAGAGGTCAAATGTCACCAAATTTCTTGAGCGTCATCCCGATGGGGTCTGAGGTACATGTACTAAATTTGGTTTTGATACATGAAAGCGTTGCTGAGATATGAAATCACTTCCTGTTTGGCGGCTTCTCCTCAAATTTCGATTGGCTGGTACAGGTCAATGCTTCTGTCAATTGTTCCAGAAAGCAATGCACTCATCAGGCATGGTCTGAAGATAGTCTCTACCAATTTTGGTGAAGAACAGATGAAATTTGTGACCTGCGAAAACTTGTACGTGTTTTTGATTAAATCCAATATGGCGGCCGAATCAATTACGATGACATCACAAGTTGGCTTGGGTCGGCCTAAGGACCTCCAACAGTATTAACAGACACCACTAGTGCATTTTAATTCTAAACACAACTGCAGCTACAGGCCAAAAGGCATGTTTCTTAATTACAGCGCCCCCTAGAGGTCAAAGGTCACCAGATTTTTTGAGCGTCCCCCTGATTGGGTCCTGAGTCCATGTACTAAGTTTGGTTATGATAGATCAATGGGTTGCTGAGATATGAGCTCACTTCCTGTTTGGCGGCTTCGCCGCAAATTTCGATTGGCTGTTACGCGCGAACGGTTTTAGTTCCGAAGACAAAAAGCAATGCATTAATGAGGCATGGTCTGTAGATGATATCTATGAAGTTTGGTGTCGATCGGACAAAATGTGTGACCTCTGATACGTTTTAAGTGATTTTGATGAAATCCAAAATGGCGGAAAATCCATCATGGCGGAAAATGACGTCATAGGGTGCGTTGAACTCGGATTGGTCCAAGGATTCCAACGGTACCTCATTTTTGACAATCGGGTCAACGGGTCAGAAGTTACGTGCGTGAACGCAAGTCCAACTTTGGCCTGTTGGTGGCGCTAGAGCGCGGGAGGTGCCGACATGAAACTTGGTGACGTGAATCATTGGACTGTCTCCAATCAGTGTGCCAAATTTCACAACTTTTTGCCAGACGGTTCTATGGGCTGCCATAGACTTCCATGGCGGAATAATAATAATAATAAGAAAACTAACAAACACAATGGGTGCCTTCGCAGCTTCGCTGCTTGGCCCCCAATTACTTTTCTTTTTTTCTTAATTTGTTTTTATTTTTTGATTTAATGACACATCTCAAAAGAATTGAAACATTTATTGAAGTATATATAGAAAAACAGATTGAATGTCTACCTCACCGCATTATTCACAGAACAATCACAAAAGGCCTGTTTTGAATACTACAATCAAAGTCCTTTTAGGCAAGTCCCTCCACTCGGCGGCCATATTTCAACGCATTTTGAGCACTTATCGGGCATCTATTGTGGGCAGAATTGCGTATGCGCAAGGCTCGATGACACCAACCTGACTCCAGATTACAACACATGATTGGCACGATGTATTTACAACATACCACATGATTGGCATGATGTATTCACATGTCTTTTGTTGGTTGAAGGGGCGGAATATGTGTAGACGACTACCATGTTTGCGTTACGAACTAACCCTATACATTTCTATGGGAGATTCTTTGAGTGCTGTATATGGCAGTCTATCCTTCAATCTAATTTTCAATTCATCCTTCAATTTGAAATTATGCAAGATTGAAATAATGTTTAAAAATAAATTGGGTATTGCTTTAGAATAACATGTGCTTATTATGTATTAACAGTGCATAATAAGCAGTTAGCAATTCATTACTAACAGTTAGTTAACTGTTGTTATCCTTTAATAACATTAACTAACGGTTAGCATGCAGATTTTTAAGTTACTTACAAGCATATTTGTTAACAGTTAACATGCAGCTTGTAAGTGTTAACAAGCAGCTTGTTAATGCTTGTTAATGGTGTATGAGACAAAGAGGTGGATAACTAATACGCTTATAAGACCTTTCTTACCTATTTGTAGTACATTTTGCAGCCCCCCAATCTAAAGCAAGGACCATGTAGCCTATTCTACAAGCCCAACCTTCTATCTCTATATATCTACTGCATCTATCTAGTTTGTTTAAGCTGTGAGAAATGCACCTTCAAAATTGCTGCAGCGAGCAGGAATTGAACCCCGGTCTCCTGTGGCAAAGAGTGAAGTGCTACTGACTGAGCCACGTTCCAGTTATGCCTTTTACAAATATGTTTCTGATAAAAAAAAAAGTGGCGTTTAATTTCCATAATCTTTGTTCAGTGAACAGTCAGTTTGTCAGCAGTCTAAAGATATTATCAGAGGGGGTTAATCAAGGATCTTTGATATTATGCCAGCTTTGTTTATAGTTTGGTTACATAGCAACCGAGAGTTAAAGACGACAAGTGGGTGTGTTCAGAGAATGTCTAATAAGGGGAGAACTGCCACTCTCGGAAAACTTCCGGTTTCTGAACTGGTTGCAGTTCCTTCTGTGGTTCCACATGAGGGCGCTCGTCCACGAGTGCAGAATGCATGGAGGTCTATGGAGCTGTACCCCTCAAAATCCACTTTTCTCGGGATATCATTTTTTTCCAAGTCATTTGAATATTGTATTCGAAAGGGGAGGCAAAGAAAATACACTTGGTGGAGTATTATATTATATTATAACACATTGTTCTTAAAAGACTTTCAAACGTGTCAATGACGTCGCTCATTAGCACAATGCTAGCGTGTTATGGGCAACAACGACCCAACCTGTAAGAAAACAAAAGGACATAAGTACTCGTTCATTCAACTTTTGACCTATAACCCATGTTGAAGTTATACAAACTACAATCAAATCTGAGATTTGTCAACGACAATCAGGTGAAAGAGACAAATTTAGCCGTCTAGCTTCATTGACTCCCATTTATTCTGCACTCATGGCGATCGCCCCCAGTGGAAATCTGGTGGAACTGCAACCAAAATTCGGTACAATGGGACTTAATACGGAGTGGCCAGGCTCTCCGTAGGCGAGCTCTGGTGCGTTCAATGTCGCAAACATAGGCGAATGTTCGCGATCGATTTGAAACCTTTGCCTTGAACAGAGGCGAACATTTGTGGTCTGTTGCTGCATCAATGTCAATGGGAGACTTGTGGAATTTTACCAAAAATTGGTCATTATGTCTCTCTGGATTTGTTGAGGGTTTTTGGGGGAAATTTGTAAACAAAATAACTTAATATCAGACCATGCTACTGTCAGTTACTGTCCAGTTGCTAGCGAGTTAGCTAGCCGTCTATCTAAGGTAACATTTTAAATGGAGAAGTGTAATTTCTTTAAAATGACAACTAGATGAATAACATTACTGACATTAGTTAAAGTGGATAGTTTATACTCAAGTGAACTTGCTAAGTGAACAGTATATTAAGTTTAAGCAAAGCTCCCAACTGCTAGTCACTTGTCAGCGCATAGCTGTGAACAAAATGAACAATTTCATCAATACTGTTACAGTAAAGTAGCCTAGTTTAGCTCAGTTAGTAGCAAATCACTCTATGACTCAGGAGACCAGGGTTCAATTCCTGCTCACTGCAGCAATTTTGAAGGTGCATTTCGCACAGCTAAACCAAGCTAGATAGATAGATGCAGTAGAGATAGAAGGTTGGGCTTGTGGAGCTATAGGCTACATGGTCCTCGCTTTAGATTGGGAGGCTGCAAAATTTACTACAAATAAATAAGAAAGGTCTTATAAGCGTATTAGTTATCCACCTCTTTGTCTTATACAACATTAACAAGCATTAACAAGCTGCTTGTTAACACTTACAAGCTGCATATTAGCTGTTAACAAATATGCTTGTAAGTCACTTAAAAGGCTGCTTATTAACACTTACAAGCGGCATGTTAACCGTTAGTTAATGTTATTAAAGGATAACAACAGTTAACTAACTGTTAGTAATAAATTGTTAACTGCTTATTATGCACTGTTAATACCTAATAAGCACATGTTATTCTAAAGCGTTACCATAAATTGAATGTATGTATTTAATTATTATGACCGGCGCTTTCTTCAGGATATTTTTTTTTACAAGACGATTTATACAGACAGTACCTTAAGGAATTTTACCGTTCAACGCCATCTTGAATTTAGTCACGATAAGTTGAGCGACGAGTATGAACGAACAGGTATGATAAGGGATCAGATTCCAAAAATAATTCAGTGGAAATGCATGGATTCAGTTGCTTCCAGTAGCAGCAACTGGAATCCATGCATTTCCACGGAATTATTTTTGGAATCTGATCTAACTAGCGCCAGATTTCTGAGTGCAGGGGACAAGCCGAGGTGAGCTATAAGACATACATTCACACTCGGTATCATGTTTCAACACACTTTAGGTCAAAATCACACCAGAATTATCCTTTAAGCGCTTCTTATGCGTTATGGTTTGTATAGGATTGTTTATTTTCATTAGGCTGTTGATTGACATTGTTGTTTTTATTTATATTCTCCTTAATCTAGTCTGACCATGCTATTTTTATTGTTTTTATATTATTGATTGAATAATAAACATTTTGTTTATTATTGCTATTTTCCTTCATTTTCATGTTCCTTGTTAGATTTAAGTATTATATTGTTTACACACACACACACACACACACACACACACACAAGCAAACACACACACACATACACAATACAGACACACAGAGAAGCACACATACACAGATGCAAACACACAGATGCACACACTCATTTACATACACAAAAGTTGCAAGAGTAGGGGAAGGAGTAGCAGATGGAGACAAATTGAGTGATTTATTTTTCTTGAGAGAATGTGCAGGACTGGGTGGCAGTCATATTTTGTCACATCTAGTTGATGCATTTATTGACCAATAGATTGACACATACAATTAAATGAAATACAATGAAAGATTGATCAATATAATTAAAAATATGTGATAAAAAAAAATCCTCCATACTATCCCAATGACTGAGTATGTTTCATAGTTTGCAGAAAAATTTGCAGAGTTTAAGGAGGCCGCACGTCTGGCGAAAGAGAAGTCCCAAGAGAAGATGGAACTGGCTACCACTCCTTCCCAAATAACTCTTCCCTCTCCCACACAGGTTTATACATCTTTTAAACTTGTCCTCTTTGTACATTCAGTTAATGTGGTGTATCATGGCAGTTCCAGTAGCAGTAGCACTGCCAATGCGAAATTGTAGGGGAACACTGCTATTGGTCATTATGTCAGAATGCATACAGTATGTGATAGACTCACTCTGCAGATGACTTATTCTACCAGGGGTGAATGCTTTGCTAATGGGTCTGGGTGACCTGCGTGACCACAGTGAGCATCAGTCCTCTGAAGGAGAACACAAGACGTTAACCCTTTCTTCCTCATTAGCTGCGTTTACCTGTTACATGAACCCTAAATAAGTTGATTGGTGCTTAATCTGCATTTACACAAGCATTAAAGGGCCGTTCTGTAACTCTTCATTTCTTCGCCAGTTTCTCACTTTTGTTATTGCATGTTTCTCTACGTAGCTTCCCCTACAGCTTTGGGGTGCATACAGTATTTCACAACTATTTGGTCTTTTCACTGGCTCTGCCATGATGAACATCTAAAAAGTGAGGCCATCTTATAGTTAGCCGGCATGGCTTACCGGTGCTTGAGGGGGGCATATGTATTTACAGAGAATTTTACAGGACTTCTGGATTCCAAGACTGCCGGGGTGCTAGTGCAGATCTTGCAAGGCTGGTTTTACGCTAGGAGACAGTAGGGGGAGCAGGGAAAACCACCATTCTCGCCACAGCAGGTCATTTAACCATAACAATGATTTCTAAACTGTGTTATTAAGTTGGGTTGGAAATTTAGTCAGATCGGGCTGAATGCGATCGGTTGAGTTGTTTACATAAGGCATTTTTATTCCGATTAAGCCATTACTCCATTTACAATCAGATTAAAAGTGTCCATGTAAACGGGGTTATTGACTCCTGGGCCCAGTTGTTCAAAAGAATTCTGATCGGATTTCGGTTATCGAATTGGATCAAATCCTTAAAATGTGAAGAAATTCTCAGAGATAATGGATGCAACTAGATATTAGTGCAGTGATTTAAAGTAAAGCAAAATCTTGAGACATTTTTTAGTTTATACAGTAAATGTTTGAGTTTGTAAAGATCCATTTTGGTCATGTTTTGATTTGAAATTGAATGTGCCGTGTTTCCAATGCATTAACATTATGGAATTAACAGCTAGTATAAGGATTTTGAGCTTTATTCAATTTTTTAAAACACACTGCTATTATTCTGCACATAACTGTACATAACCATACGTCCTCTTTCAGCCAAGCTTACTCAACGTCAACCAATGGGACACGTACATTATACCATAGCCCTCATCGCCAACTCCTTCCCATATTACCCCAGAGGAAGCCACACTCAGTGGTGTGGGCTCTCAATCGTTCAGGAGGGGCTACACCCAAAGCTTTCTATGCCAGAGTGATGGGCTTGACCAGCTAGTGGGGAAGCCTTTGCTTTGATAATGTGCAGCCAGTTGCTTGAGCCCTGTAGCAGACAGACAGTCGGTCAGTTCTGTAGAAAATCGGTGTATGCCCGAAGCACTCTCATCGGGCAGCGATCAAGTAGCCATTTTTCTTTCTGTTGAATGTTGGGGTAGTTCAATTACTCTGCTCCTAAGGGCCGAGGTCAGTGCCTTAGGCTGGCAAAATGGATTCACGGCCATGTAACACCTGATTTGAAGTCTGAAGTTCACTGAGAGATCTATTAAATCCCTCAACCGCTTTACCGCAGTCAGGACAAGGAGGGAAGACTGTTTGAGCGAAAGTAATTTCAGCTCAATATCTCCCAGAGGTTCGGAGGGCGTAATGGAGAGAGCCTTCGGCACTACCGAGAGGTCCCACGGAAGTATTGTTGTGGTGCTCAGAGGCCATAGGCAGCAAGCACCACTTAGAGACGCTAGGGGATGAGATTCTGACGCCATGCCACTCCAACCTAAGTGGCAGGCTAAGCTTGGTATACTTGGTAGACAAGTGTAGATGCAATGCATGCCAGTCCCAATAAGTACTGTAGGAACTCAAGTACTGAGTCAATGGGCCACAACAGTGGGTTACAATCATTACCAGCACACCATTCTGCAACACCTCCGCTTAAGTGTGTAGAGTTCTTGTGTCGCCAAGGCTCTAGCACTTTGTATGCTTTCAACCACTGAGGGGGCAGTCCCGTACTCAGAAGCCTTGTCCACTCAGGAGCTACAGATGGGACTGCAGGTGTAAATTGGGACTGCAGATTAGCCTAAGACTAACTCTGGTACAATGCATCAAATGGTTACATTTATGTTTGAATTGCAAACTGTCCCCTTACAAGTGAAGTTAAATTGAAATTGAGCCAGATGGTCAGTTGCAAACTCTCTAGGTTCGGGCATCATATTTTGCCCTGCGCTTGAGATAGGAGGTTGCTGCCCTAGCTGCACATGTACGATCAATCAGAGGTCTGGTTCGCTCAGGGGGGCTTACCAGAATGATCGAGTGTTTGCCCGTTCGTGCTCCTCAAAGGAGAGCTGAGATGAGCACTGGAGGGAGTAATGCATGCTGACACATCTATTCTCAGCGGTGGGTTGTTGTCGTGAATCGAGAACCACAGCTAGCAATGGGCTGTCTCAAGATGCAAACAGCAGCAAACAGCTTCCGGAGAACAGAGCTGTTCCGAACATCAGACAATATTGCATGTCGTGACCGTACCTGTTAGTGTGACCACAACGGAATCTTCCTCATATAGGTGGCCCAGCTGCTGTGTGCTAAGACCACCATGGCAGTTGATATAGGCTACTGCAGCCATGTTGTCGGAACATGACAACTGGTCAAATGCTGGCCAATATGCCCCAAGTGTGTAGCATGGGATGTAGGCCAAGCGGCACCACTACCGCTGCTGCAATAACAGGACCCCGCAGTCTGCGTACGTTAACTGTACATCCTCTGTGACAAAGGGCCATGCACACCCTTATGTCCACCTGTCTCTCGGTCGAGTGCTTGACCAACATTCGTCTGGGGTCTAGTACGAGTCCAACAACCCCAGCTGTTGAGTGGGTGTCAGTGCGCATTTCTTCCAGTTCACTTCTAAGCCAAAGTGGCTGTAGTGACTGACTGAGTGTGCCCATAAAGTGCGGTTCTAGGATCATTTGGGATGATGCCATCACCCCACAATCGTCCAAAAAATTCAACATGTGGACGCCATTTTATCTCAGGGGGGCCATAACTGCGTCTCTGCACTTTGAAAGCCTTGTTTGGGGTATTGGAATACCCTGAACGGGAGGACTATAACCTCTCGTGCCTTTCTGCACTTGTGAGCTCCTCTGTGGCCAGCAGTGTGTATGACTGTTAGAGGTGTTTACTGTGTCAGACCTGCATTGGGGCTGCGGTATTAATTGCTTGGCATGACTGGCCAATGCATGATTGATGTCTGCCCTGCCAACGATGCCGTGACAAGGCGAAAGCCGAGTAGCCCGGCACCGGCAAGCAATGCAGTGGTGCAGCCTATTGCTCTGTGGAACTGAAGCATGAGTCAGTCCGTGGGGAATCATCGGCTTTTTGGCTGGCTGAGACGTCTGCTGCCTGGGATGGAGAGACAAAGCTAGATGCTTCAGGCTAGCTGTCAAAGGTAGTGAAGGCCCTGTCATTATGGCCTAGGTTGGAGGGATCAGGAGAATATTCCCCAGACACTGTTTTGTACAGTGTGAGACATGTAAACTATTCCCCTAGATGCCATAGGTTAGTGTTGAGTGAACTCAACGAGATATTAGTACATGACTATCCTCCATAGGCATGTATATTGTATGGCCAATACAGTATATTATTATTATTATTATTATTATTATTATTATTATTATTATACATTCCCATTGACCAACTGCTGCTAACTATACACTATAAAAATAAGTAGTCAACAGTGCCTCTGCATAATATATAGCCCTCTTAATTTAACTCTGTGCCAGTCTCGCGAGAATTCAGGCAGAAACCGCATGAATTAACTCACCATACATGGAATTTCTTATCTCACAGAAGTTTTGGCCCTACTGGCCTTTCATAGTAGGGAAATACAGAGGGTAGGCTACACCGGTGCCTGAACCCCCCTCGAGCATGTTAACTTCACGTGTAACCGTGTACAATATGCTCTGTGACATTGTTTGTTGGGCAGGTAAGCAAGCGCTTGAACCCTTGTATGCCCTGAGCGTGTGTAGCTCCGCGTGTAACCACGCATGCAAACGCTCTATTATCTTATTTGAGGGACAGGTAGGGTAGTGCCTAAACCCTTGTATGCCCTGAACGTGTAAAATGCTCCATTATCTCATTTGTGGGGCAGGCAGGCCAGCGCCTGGACCTTTTCAAGCCCCATGATTCCTAGACACGGAACCTCCGCGAGAACCGCGGGGAATATGCCCTTTGGAGGATAACTTACCTGAAACACAACAACCAGGGAGAAAGCCTTCCGACAATTCTCCCAATACCTACCTGATAGTTACCTGGTAAGCGGCTTCTGTTGTGTCTTCATGTGAAGATCAAAAAAGCACTAGTCCCACGCCAACACAGGTGCTTTATGCAGCACTAATCAAGGGCGTGGCCGGTGCAACCGATGTGTCTTAAAGGTGCTCTAAGCGATGCTGGGTAACGTCACTTCTGTTGACTTTCAAACAAAACAGAGAGCTAGCTCTCTACTTCCTCCCCCTCCCTCCCGTGCTGCTCCAATGCAATTGAAACTCTTTTAAACGCGCATCTCTTCTGTGATTTACTAGAACAGTTTGTTATGTTTTTATGGGCTAGGTTTTTTTTGCCCTGGTTGTTTTTGTTGCCGTTTTTGGAGCCTGGGCTGTCCACAGATATCGCGTTTACAGTGTATTAAGGACACAGACAGCTAGTGGTTGGTTAGGTGATGTTTGCAGTAAGTGACATAAAATGTTTTAACCTAAAAAACGTGTGGCATCGCTTAGAGCACCTTTAAAGAGTATCCACATTATTCGATCCGGTAGGTCGATCCCCGTACATATGGAATATTTAACGGAGTGGAGAGATAGTCTCGATACGATAGAGAACACATAATTTAATCTTGGTTTTGATCTGGATAAAACCTTCACTTTGTGTTGTTCAAAACACAAGTTGGATTGGGATACATTTGATCCAAAAATTAGGATTACCCTGATCCCAACAGAAGGGTGGATTTCAGGCACAAAATGTTACAGTAATAAAAGACAAAGTATGATTTTTTGTATTTATTTATTTGTCATGGATAAGATGTGGGGTCTGATAATGGAAGGGGATGTTTGTATTGTTTTATTGGGGTGTTTTTGGTCTCTTTAGATAACACAATCAAAGCTACCTCAGGCCACCTATTCTAACTGTTGTTCCTTACGTAGGCTAGTTTGTGATATAGTTCCATTTAGAAACACAGGTAATCCTCGTAATCCTGAAAAGACTGTATCTGGATCAGTTTGATCCCACCCCAAATTGCTTTGAAAAAACGGCATAAAAGTAAGATGGATTACCTGATCCTGCATTGTAAAACATGGGATTTCCAAATCCGGATCATTCTGATCCAGATTAAACTTTTTGAACAACTGGGCCCTGAATCTGAACATTCGGTTGCTTCAGAATGTTGAAAGAGGAAGAATATTACACAGGCACTGGTTCAGATCAATGACGTCAAGATTGACTTCCCATTGGTTAACATCTTCTGTTCTCCTTCAGAGAACTGTGGGTATATACATAACTATACGTTTTTTTGTTTCTGATGTTTTTCATTATTAAAGGAATTAGCAACAGGTGACCTCCAGTCACCTCTGACACCGGAAAGTGTTAATGGCACTGAGGATGAGAGGCTGATGCCTGATGCAACCCAGAACACAGACCTGCGTGTAGATTCTAATTCAATGCTTTTCCCTCACAGGTAAGCAGTGGCACAAAAGCCAGGATTAGAAATAAAAAAGGTTCCAGAATTGAGGTCAGCTAAGAGATGTAATGACTTTGCACATGACTAACACTAGAATCCATAGGATCAGACAAGCCATTAGTGCATCTTCATCCATGCTCGATGGTGTTTTATGCCCCCAACGTTGTCTTCCAGGCAGCGCTGCCACCGCTGACTTAAAGGCACCTAATCCTAAACCTAACCCTAACCTTAACCCATGCCTTACCCTAGTGCCTTCCAGGCAGCGTTGCCTTGAAGACAACGTTGGGGGCATAAAATACCAAGACACTGACCCTGTGCTCTAGCCATCACCATATCAAGATAACTAGTATCAATAATGTACTAGAGCTATCAATAATGAAACTTTTAACCAATAAGTAATCTCAAATTATCTATTTGTAAAGCAAGGCAAGGCAAATGTATTTATATAGCACATTTCATACACAGGAGTAATTCAATGTGGTTTACATAAAAAAAACAAAGAGTTAAAAGTACATAAAAGCAGTGGTTAAATGTAACAACGTACAAATACTTTGTTACTGTACATAAGTACATTTTCCATGTATCTGTACTTTACTCAAGTAGAATCTATAGTGCATACTTTTACTTCGTTACATTTTGCAGCAATTATCTATACTTTCTACTAGGGCTGTCAAAATAACTGATTCATTTCGATTAATTAATTTGAGAAAAAATAACTGATTAAAAAAAATAACGCAGATTAATCTGTATGACCTTTGACCCCGAGCCGTTCTAGTCAGTAACCAACTGTAAAATGAAGGAGAGAGAAGAAAGTGTGCTGCCTAGATCATTGATTGGAACATTTACTTTTAAAAAACAGCCTGATGGTGTTGATAAAAATAAAGTCATTTGCAATGTCTGCAGCAAGACATTTGCATATCACTGGAGTTCGTCAACTCTAAAGTCGCACATCAATGCAAAGAAATAGTGTTGACATAGAGGGGAGTGTTAATTTATTTTCATTATGTCCCCTAGGTTATATCTGTGGCCTGAAATGCCTTGTATGTGGGAAAAAAACGTATTCCCGAAGCACTTTTGAATTTATTTCCACAGCATATTAGTATCATATTAATCATAGATTATTATGGCTATTATTTGAACAGTGAATAATAAAAGAGTTTTTGAACTTAGATTCATTAATCACAGAGTATGTCATTAATTCAGTTAAATGTTTTAATCGATTGACAGCCCTACTTTCTACACCACTACATTTCTTCAACACCATTGTTCCTTTCCATTACATTTTACCTGAGCGGCACACGTTTGTCTTACCAGTGGAGTTGGGGTGCAACCAAAGATTCTAGAGCGCTACGTGCCCCTCTCTAAATCTTTGAACCGGCTTGCTGTCGACACAGATGAAATGCACCGAAGATTCACTTAGCCGTGGTCACATGACATTTTGAACCACGTTTCGAAGCAGTGTTTTTGAAACACTTCAAAAGCTCGACACTGATCAAGCTGATTTTAGGCATCAGTTTCAAGCATCACATCCTTATCATAAAGACACCTTTCTCACAACTCGCGCGTCTTATCTGTACAATCCGGACCGGCAAAACTGGCATTAGATCCACCTGAGATTTCCCTTGTCCACCCCGTTAAAATTCGGACTCTTGTGTTTTGTATTTAACTCGGCAGATCACCCTACTAGATAACCGGAATTATAGTCTCCAGAATTGTAAGTCAGAATGTAAACTGAGCCACACATGGTAAGCACAATTACATTAGCTTAAAACTAACTAGCCTAGTATAACCTAAAACTAACTTAATTAAAATGCCACAGCCCATACTGTTTTTTTATTACAATAATAGACATTAAGCAAATACTTTTTGTAAAAAAGTACATTTTTATTTTTACTTAAGTAGGGTTGTCATTGTGGTACTTTTACTTTTACAGTAAGAGTAAATATTTATCTGGTTATTTGTACTTTTACTTAAAGCGATGGTTCGGAGTAATTTCACTCTAGGGTCCTTTGCACCATGACCCCGAGCCAAACACCCTCCCAGAACCTGTTTTCCCTAAGTCGAACCCTGGTCGAGTAGCGCTGTCAGAAACTAATGACTTTCTGCAGGCGCTAATGGAACCAACTTAGTATCTCGTAAATTACCCCACTAATAATTCCCAGAATGGTACAAAACTTCTACAATAGTACAACTATGTTCTTTACTCATAAAACGAGGCATTGGAAGGGTTGTAAGTACACCAGGAGTTTATTTAAATAACACTTGCCTGATAGCTTCTACAGTGGGCAGTGCTTCGATTTGGCCAGCTTCCCTCGCGGTCCGCGCGCGGGATCACGTGGTATCACGTGACTTTAATTTGTATTTTTCCAGTGGCGCTGCAACGACGCTGCAACAACCCAAACAACCGGCAGATGTCTCAAGTGAGCAGGGTGTCTCGTAAAAAGAAATGGAGCCTGGAAAACCCTACACAGACTTCACTACAGACTTTAGCAGACTGGTTTAGAAATAATTTAATAGCCAGAAATATGCCTGCCCTAATAAAGAAATATTTGGTTAACTGCGAGTGAATCCCGTTTGCAGCCGTAGAAGAAACGCAGGACAAATGAAACATTCTGGTTTTCTCCGAGTGCAACGATGATAGACAGACATCATTTGGACAAAATATAGAGCATATTAACCTCCGTTGCTCAGCCAAATGCCTTCCTGTTACGTCCAGTTATCACAGAGTTACAGGCGATAAAATATTTTTGATGGTCACAAGCAGGGTAGGAATTTCACGGCGGCCCCTTGCGTTGGCCGTGATGCCCCTTTGAGAATCAGAGGTTTACAGGCCACGGTGGCCTTGGTGCCCCCTTCTTTCAATATTCTGCTTTGCGTCCTACTAATAGCGATATATATTTAGCCTATGGCCTGTCAAAACAATCTTAGCATTCACAGCGCAAATTACGCAGTGGAGAAAGTTAGCGCAAGAAAGAAAGTGCATCCAAATTCACCCATTCTTCTCAGTTGAACTAAGTAGCCTACTCATCACACAGACATCACAAGTAAAGAGCTTTTTCTCAGCTTTTAAACGATGTCAGCCGCTAATTGCTGTGGTGAACGGTTCGCGAGAAAAGTAAATAATATCATTCAATTTACTCATAAATTCTACTGAAGGTTTTGCGTCCATCTCCCTACCCATTCATCTCGGCGGAATACTTCACGAACCCCTCGTTTAACACATGACAAACCATATATCAGAATAAACAGCAGACCTGTACAGTTAGCCGTTCCAGAGTAATCCCGTTTTTAATTTGCAGTAAATTTCAACATACATGGATGTCTCCAAATTTGGGCTTTAAGTTTTACACTGTGTTTGTTTGTTCCACATTATTTTATAACGGGCCAAATACTAAATAAATATTACAAATATCGCCTAGATATCGGTAAATCAGAGGACAGCTGACTAAGAGTTTGTGAAAGTAGCCTTAATGATCACAAAATGCTAAGCATGCATCTAGGCTATTTGACTTTCTTAAAGCTGAGCTGTGCTTAAATTGTTCAATACATGATTTCATAACAGGCCAAATATCAAATAAATGTTAAATATAGCCTAGATATCTGCAAATATTAGATGATCAGATGAGTTACAGTTATATGTAATGTGTCATGTTTCATTTTTTTGTAATGTTTCATACAGTGATGCAGGTCTACTGCAGTGAATAGGCTAAATACAAATTTTTATAGCCTACTACTGTATAGTTAACGTTGGCCTTAGTGCCCTGACATGTGGCCTTTGTGCCCTCCACCAAATATGCCCAACTGAAGGCCAAGTGGCCTTGCCCCCAGAATGTTGAAATTCCAAGCCTGGTCACAAGTTTACTTCATTAGGGACTGTTCGTTATTTATTTAAGGGGCTACCGGAGGAGTTTTGGGAGCATTAGTCAAAAAAGACGTGACCTTCCCTCGCCAGCAAGAAATGTTTCTATGACCCTCCAAAGTGATTATGAAAAAACGCATGACCCTCCCCTTCAATTTATTGATGCCTTCTGTAGGCTACTGGGTCAATTTGGGAGCTTGCATGCTACCACTCCTTTCTTAAAATGCCTTGAAAAGGCTGTCGTTTGCACAATTTCATAAATAATCACCGGGACCGAAACATAGCCTACCTGTCAACGTTTTCCGGGTTTATCACGTACTGTATTTTACCTTTTTTCCCCCGTCTTAGGAGGAGCTGCAGGGCCATCGCAAGGGAGTGCGAGGCCCTGTGCGAACTTGACAGGTGCGAGGCCCTTTTCTTGCATGAAATCATGCGATAGCCTATTGACGGTGCATTTTAATAGTAGGCTAAAGGCTACACCAGCTTGTCTTTAAGAGGGGAAATTGTATAGCCTATAACATTAGCTGAGTCACATATTTGGCCATAAGCCGTTTATCATAGGCTATCACGAAACCAAACTACAAAGGCGAACACTTTAACAGGGGGAATTAATTGGACATGAATCATGCTGAACGCTATTTGTCAATGAGTTGAAACACACATAACATTCAAACTATTGATACATTGTGCACTATGGACACTGGTCTGTAGGCTACCATTGGACAAATAAATCACATTGACTCGCCATATCCTGACTCAGAAAAAAAACATGTTCTTGCTTTTTGCCACAAACTCAGCAATGAAATCATAGGCCAGCTTGCAGATAGCCTACGTCTTTTTCATTTCATAGAAGGGCGGATGGATGCAACCGCGAGGACGGCAATGAGTTGTTAACAGACATGAACCAAGACATATAGCCCAGCAGCAATCTATCTAAAATCACACATACTTGAAGTACCATTCATGATATGAAGTCGTGGGAAGTTTACATAATTTAATCTGTAGGATGTTTCATTCGTCCCCCTTAAATAACTCTTGAACGGTTTTGTTCAGAGCTATACATGCAACTGCTTTCGACAAAGGACAGATGTATGTTACTAGTGACAAAATATTAACTTTCAGTGTTTTACGATGTCTTTGTCATGGGGAAGTGTTTTTCCCCGTGCATTTATTCTAGGCTACTGTCAGTGACTGCCACGAGAGAAGCGGGTTCTGTGTTGCGTTCATTTCAGTGACTGACGCAAGAGAAGCAGGGTCTGTGTTGTGTTGCGTTGTGTTAATTTATTTTCATTGGGCATGCCCTGCCGTGCCGTCCACAGCTCTTCAGTTCCGACAAAGCCAAAATTACTCATTTTGAAACAATGAGTGCAGGCCGCGCGTTTGTATGGTTATATTGCTTGACAGGGGGGGGGGGGGGGGTACTTTGAGAACATTTCCTAATTCACCCGACACTAATATTCAACCACCCGATTCACGTTGGCTGGGGGGCAGGGGGGGCCATCAGACATTTGTGCCCAGTTAATCTGGCCCTGCCCCCAACAAATCCCACCTTCCCACCTCTATGACAGCTTAAAAGAAGTCGAGAGGACTCCTAACTCACAGACCTATTCACAAACCGGTTTTGTGGCATTTCGCCATGTTTTGAAATCCTACACGAGCTTTCAATCGTGAGGAAGCAATTTTGCATTGTAGGCATAACTAACATGCAATAACGCCACCAACAACAAACAAAACTAGGCTACTCATTATCAACATGTAAATTAAATGTAACATTATTGTGAATCAAATTAAAATGTTCTCTTTTGCAAGCGTAGGCATACGTAGGCATATTAAAAGATTAATTTAATAATGTTACAAAGATACTACATCAATCCGTATGTTTCATTAGGCTACTAGGCTATTTGTTTTGCCTTACTCTTGATTCATTTAGGCTAGGCCTTTTTATTCAGTTATTCATCATCTTCCGTCCTTGTGTACCGCACGCATTCTCAGACCTGTCACCTGCCACTCATCATCGTAAGGGAGGTGTTTGGAATCATTCCCGTGTTACAATCATCAGCCAATCAAGGTGGTCACTTCAGTCAAGCTCGTGCATGAGTAATAATGTCATCCATAGCAACGAAGACTCACTCACTCTTAGTCAAAGATTCTAGAGCGCTCCGCTCCAGAATCTGTTCAGGAGTTGTCATTTTTCCTTACTAAGAGTAGGTCTGAAAGGCTTTGTGAATAACTTAATAAGAGAAACTCCTAGCTAAAATATTTTATTGCTATTTAGGAGTAGCCTACTCCTAGTGGTAAGATAAAAGGCTTTGTGAATATGACCCCTGGTGTCTAACCCAATGCATAGCCCATTTACACAAAATAATGGTCGAATATTAGGCTACTGATGATCATTGTTATTATGACCGCCGCGCAGCGAAGCGGCGGTCATATAGGTTTAGTCAGATTTTTTTTTTTTTTTTTTTTTCTTTTTTTTTTTTTTTTTTCTTTTTCGCATGCCCAAATTTCCGTCAATGATTCCCGGGACACTGAAAGACCGGGGTACACGAAACTTGGTGGACATGTAACCCCACATGGATAGCATGGAACCATCGTTTTTCGTTTTGATCTGTAGCCCCCCCGCTGAATTGGACCCCCCGAAAGGAGGGTAGGGCAGACACAGTTTTCTGTGAATATCTCGAAAACCGTAGGGTTTAGGAGGACCATTTTTTTTTTGTATGTTGATCTCAAGGGGCCATGTCAACCCATTCCAGAACCACTCATTTCATGTATAGCGCCACCTAGTTAAACACAAAAAAGTAAAAATGAGGTGGTGTAATTGAAGGTATCTGTGACCTAACATAGTCAAAACTGCACGAAATTGGAAGTGTAGGATCATTATGACACCCTCTGTATGCACGCCAAGTTTTGTGGAATTCCGTTCATGGGGGGCCACACAATAAATTAATTTATGTTACTATACACCAACTGGCCTGTAGGTGGCCGGAGACAGTTTTCTGTGAATATCTCGAGAACTGTAGGGCCTAGGAGGTCCACCTTTTTTTTGTATGTTGGTCTTAAGGGGGCATGTCAACCCATCCCATTACCACTTATTTCATGTATAGCGCCACCTAGTTAAAAATTAAAAAGCAAAAAATTAGGTGTTTTCATCTCAATATCTCTGGCTGACAAGGTCAAAACTGCACGAAATTAAAAGTGTAGGATCATTATGACACCCTCTGAATGCATGCCAAGTTTTGTGTACTTTTGTTCATGGGGGGCCTTACAATAAAATAATTTATGTGTACATTTAGTGACGTACACCAACAAGGATTCCCGGGACACTGAAAGACCGGGGTACACAAAACTTGGTGGGCATGCACCCCCACATGGATAGCATGGAACCGTCATTTTTCGTTTTCATCTGCAGCCCCCCCGCTGGACTGGACCCCCCGAAAGGAGGGTAGGGCAGACACAGTTCTCTGTGAATCTTTTATGGTATGTTGGTCTCAAGGGCCCACATCAACCTGGCTCATAATCACTCATTTGTGATTTGCCCCCCCCCCCCCCCCCCGCCCCGGTCAAAAATGAAAATGCAATATTATTCTGCTTTAATCGCCCCTATCTTCAGTTAAGATGTTCAGAACTGCACCAAATTTTATGTGTATGATTGACCTGGCATTCTCTGGGGGTCTGGACAAACTTGTAGTGGACTTGTAGTGGACAAACGACTACTTATCGCCAATACTGAAAATGCAGCCATGATGATGATGATGAATATTTATAATTACGTCTCACTGCAACGATGCGCCATCTAGTGGACCACTAGATGGCGCATCGTTGCAGTGAGACGTAATTTTTTTGGAAGTTAAAAGTGGGTTGAAAAAATAATGGACACTTCCTACAAGGACTGTAATTTACCGCAGCGAACATCTAATAAGGACAGGACGATGTTCACATGAAGTGTAAGTGAGGATGAAGTGAGGATGTTTATCGGACATGCTTGGTTTTTACTGCAGGTACGTTAATCTTGTAATATCAATAAGGACCTAGGTAATGTTACCGTTAGCGTTGGTTGAGTGATGGAGGCCCATTTGATGGATGCATTTGTAGAAAACTATAAATGCGGTTATACCAAGCAAATTGATAGCAGCACTGTTTGTATCTTTCGACTGTCATTTATTGCACGTGCTACAAAATCATTCTGTGCAATGGAAGATTTACCAACGTTACACCAGTCTGATACAGTTTTGCCTATACATGCGTGAGACTGAGACGCCTGTTTATTTTGTTTTAAGTGCTTGCAGGGTGTGAGAGGGGAATCGATGTGCTTTGATTCCAGCTTGGTAGTTGTAGTCTGTGAAATTAAAAAGCACGTGTGTGTGAAGTATCCAAACAATGACACCTTCATTTCATTATGGCTGCTTTAGCAACACACCTTAAGCTACTGTGTAGTGGGTCCCATTTAGAAGTGGCTACTTCATTCGCGCTTTCCTTGACTCATGGAACTGCGTGAATGTTATTACAACTTTTCGCCACGATATGGCAGTTTAAGTCCGCTTGATACTGTAAGTCGTAAGCCATTGGTTTCCAAAGGAAATTTTATTTGTGTCGCCAGCATAGCCTATTGACAATTTATGTTGTAAATAGGCCTACCTTATAATCCTACCTGTAGCTTAGGGAAGCTAACAGCTTTCTATTAGGATCTAGTTTGTTAGTTACAGTTTTGTCATAACTCCCTAATGCATTTTTGCATTTAGAATAGCCAGAGCGTGTATATCTCAATCTGAAAATTAAACAATATCGGGTGCCTATGGACTAGGCTGGGTGAACCCAGCCTGATCTGCCCGCTATTTATTTTTTGATTTCTTAAAAGATTGAGCTTGGTCTGATGAAAGCCAGACTAGCCATGGACCTCAGTTACACAATG
Organism: Alosa sapidissima; assembly: GCF_018492685.1. NCBI lineage: Eukaryota > Metazoa > Chordata > Actinopteri > Clupeiformes > Clupeidae > Alosa > Alosa sapidissima. Next base: position 1,796,584 of record NC_055969.1, on the reverse strand, counting down.
CAAGGGAACATGAATCAGCCTATATTTGCACGAACAATAACGGACAAAAGCTCTTCAACTTTGGCCCGTTAAAATGTGTATGAACAGTCTAGCGACGCATTTCATCAAGGCCCATTTGGACATGTCAGTTATTTGCACCACTGGTTAGATGTAAAACAGCATTTCGTTTCAGACTACTGTTACTTAATTTGTGCATTAACAATAACGTTTCAGACTACTGTTACTTAATTTGTGCATTGACAATAAAGTATTACATGAACTAAAGATGACTAAAATCTTATGTAGAAGAAGAAATATTCACAAAAAATCCATCCATCCAAAAATGACCTTTGTTTTTGATAGCTGTTGAAAACGGCATGGAACTGACAGAGATGTTTTTGTTTATAAATACATAAAAAAAAAAAAAATAAATAAATAACATTATGCTGATACCTTTTGCTTTTCCCAAATACAATGTAGCCTACAGGTGTAAGTGACCTTTCATCAATCCAGTTGCAATGGATGAACTGTGATGACCTGCCCTACTTGTGATTGTTTAGAGATTTTAAAGGTTTTATAACAATGCTACATCTTCTTTGGCTATTCTACAATCTATTCACCTTTTCAGCACAAGTAGGCTACTTTCTGTGCAGCCGCACACACACACTCAGGCATGCCAAACAAGCATACACAAAAGTTTCAAGAGTGGGGGATGGAGTAAAAGATGGAGACAAATTGAAGTGTGATTTATTTTCGCGGAATGGATGTACAGGACTGAGCGGCGGTCATATTTTGTACCGCTATGCGGTACATCTAGTTTAAGAACATGCAGTGCGCGTAGGGCACCAAAAACATCTTGCTCGTAAAAAATCATCATACCGCACATTGTGGCGGGTCTGTTAATTAACCTACTTACTGTAGGCTGCGCAAACCACAGGCCTTTATTTTGGGCAAGCCTGCATTCGAGGCAGACCTTCTGTTGACGAATTTTATATAAAGCCTGCGCTAACAGTAATCCTCCTGCCCCCGATACCACAGCTGTGGATAGTGTGGAATGTTCAAGTAATAACACAATCCAATGTGTGTCTCAATTGTCCCCCGTTGACCACCTCACACATTTCTCTAGATTTTGCAACGACCTTACATGACACAATGCCATAAAATGCCAGTTTTTAGGACACAGAATAATGTTTGTAATGATACCAGTTAGGCCTACGTTTAACAGTAACATAAGTGTAATGAGCTATTCATTGTAGAAGGTGCATGGTGAAGTGAAATTCTTACTTTGGAAAACAAACATTTGCCGATATCATTGGATAGGGGATAGGCCTACTTGTTTATTTTTTACGTAGCCTACAATGGCCAGTTCAGACAAAGCCGAAATTACTCATTTTGAAACATTTGTATGGTTATATTGCTTGACTTAAGTCCCAGAGAGTAGGCTACCGCACCCCACAGTGATGGGCCTAGCGGTCTTGCGCGTTCAGTGTGGGGTATAAACAAGCTGAGAATTTAGCGGTGTCACGTCTGCCTGTCACAGACGTGGGGAGCTCTTTGAAGCTTGGGATAATGTGGTACAGTTACTACAGTAACAGTATTTTATTTTACTTCTTATGGAATATTTTTTTTCACTTTTATAAAGGCTTTGTTTGAATGCTGTTGGAACAAATAGTAGTTGATTATAAAGGCAACTTTCTGTTGCAATATTCTGTGTGTTCTGGACTGCAGGTAACTTGTTAAGCCAGTGGTTCTCAAACTTTTTCTTTCACTCCCAACTTTGATCAAGGGGGCATTGACTGATGATAGTGGAGAGAACGTGTTATCCCGAGGCCTTTGCAAGTCAGCATCTCAGACGGTAGTCTACCCTATTAAAAATAATAGAATAATAAAAAAATAAAAAAAAGTTTTCGATGTCCCAAACGGAGAGCCATACTTTATTATTTTAACAATCTCTATGCTACTCACCAAAATGTAGGCATGGGAACATGATGAAGTATCCAACTGTCATGTGTTAAATTATTGTGGTCATATCGTCCTCACATTCGCAAAATGAGGACCTACAGACTGCTCAGATAACAGGTGTACCTCCAGTTTTGCACGGTTTTAGTCAAGTTATAGGCCAGTTTTAGTCAAGTTATAGGCCTGTTTACCTTTAAAGGTTCTGCATTCTGCATTTTGCAATGAGCAGTGCTTTCCCTTTTGAATTGGAAATGCTCTGTGTCATTGTGTGCGTGTGTGTTTCTATGAATTGTTAATCCGGCCCTGTCCCCAACAACTCACCTTTCCACCTCTCCACCTCTGGCCTATTGTCCAATTGTCCAGTGTTTTGTCAAATTGCTATTCGTTTTAACGAATTTTTATGATAGTATGAAGTACTTTTTGTATAGGCTACTATCTTAATTGGTTTATACTCAATACTTGACCAATGGCTATTGCATCTTTCTATTGCAAGTGAGAATGTGGCAGGTGATCTACTGTAGCCTATAGGCTTCATAAAATAAACAGGGGTGCGTTTCCCGTACAACTACGGAGGTTAGCTTTTTACTAACGTGGTACGATGCATCGTTCAACTAACCAACATGTAGGTTACGACTGTTTCCCAAAACTGTTGTACTTACATAGTACTTGTAAGTTTGGACCATGATAGTTTCCAAACTTCAGCAGTCTGGACTAAGGTGGTTAATGACGTTTAGTAGCATGTGAACGGGCACACCTGCACATACAGTAACAGAGACTTAATGATGGACTACCTTAGTTTAATCCGTGAAATCTGTTTTTCTCAGGGTCATCAAGTTAATTCATTGGTTCATATAGACTGACCTTGTAAATTAACCACTGCTTTGAATTAACGTTTAACACGTGTCATTTACATGTGCTGGTGAAACAGTTGTGTACTCTATTGTTATTTATCCCCTATTCACCCACGCCGTCAATTCTGTGGCGCAGTGCGTTAAGGCCGGCTGATGACAGCCGCCATTACGCAGCAGTTATCAGTCCCCTGTCCAAGAGTTCGAATCTGGGTTAAGCGTAGTTAGCTTTTGGGAAACGCACCCCTGATGTCTGATGTGTGATCAGTGGAATATGGGGAGGGAAGTGGCAGTGTTTTTATGCGCGTCTGCAGAAGTCAGCCAAATATGAATTCTGCGGCATAAAGCAGATGTATTTGTTTATTGTACAGAAAAATAAAAATGACATGTCAAGCAGTCAATTGACTACATATTGTCAATTGCCTCTATTGCGTAGCCTGTTAAAAACGTCGCCAGATAGTATTAAATCGCCAACAACATTGTTTTCTGCAGAAGCCTACCCAAGGCTACAAATTAATTCTGAACAGTTATTTCTCTACTGGCTCAATTATCACACAAGACACTGTTTTGATTTGCGTAGTTGCGTTACCCCCAACACTGACAATAATGTAGATAGCAAATTAAGATATTTTTTCGTTTTGTGGAGCGGCACCGGTAGGCTATCAAAAGCAGATTTCGATTTTTGTTACCACCACAAGCCTTAAGCCATACCCAAGTAGCCTAAATCGAGGTAATGTTTAATTATGCATGATTTATTTTGTTATTGAATTCGTAGGCTGGGATTCCTCTCGACAACAATTATGTTTAATGGTAGCCTCCTGCTTTTTCAGAAGGGGCGGCAGGCAGGCTGACAGAGTGATGTACAGTGGCAGAGTGATGCACAGTGGCTTAAAGTGGTACTAAAGCTTCACGCAGCTTCACGCCGCGTAATGCGCGACTGAAGTGGCCATTTGAAAGCAACGCCCACTGTACTCTGCTGCTATCTACCGCGGTGTCGACGTTACTTCAGTGATTTGGGAAAAGCCCGTAAAAGTCCTGTTCACAATTACTCTTCACTATGCTTTTCACTGTGGTTACAATATTTTTACTAATATCATGAAATGATTGAATATCCATATGTACGGTGTTCATTTTAGGATCCTCAGATCTCAGACTCAGAAAAACCTCTTCAGGCAAAACTGCTTCCGCATCAGAAAAACCTCTGTCATCTTCAGACAAAACTGCTTCAAACCAAACGGCCTCAGCGTCAGAAAAACCTCTGTCAGTCTCAGACAAAACTTTGTCAGAAAAAATGCAAAATGTGGCGGCAAACGTGTAGAAGCAAAAAATAACGAAAAAAGCGGATCCTTGATGTCCATGAAAATAGCATAAAGACTAGGGCTGTCACTTTTGTGAAAAAATCCTGTTCGATTCTTAAGATATAATTGTCCATTGAATCGATTGTACAATCGTTTTTTTATGTCTAAAGATGTTTTCAACGCCAAATATAGTACAATCCACGAACAACTAACAGGCATTAGGACGAACGTAAAGGGGGCGCTTGAAGACGCACAATGGCGTGGAGTTTCGTGCACAATGACAAACAGGAGTGCAACATTCTCGAAAAACAATAAGCAGAGTGGACTGTCATAACATCAGTGAAAAACAAGGCTTCAACGTGGCTGCGTTTACAATTAGAAATGTCAAACAAATTTCGCCTACGTAGAACTCACGACTGCACAGTTTGCATACCGCTTTGTCCTTCTCCATAGTTTGATATACCCAAAGCAGTGCTCAACCACTTCCCCCGCTGACATTTTTCCTACTGGTCAGGGATCGAACCGGCAATCCTTCGGTTACAAGCTCAAAGCCCTGACCAGTAGGCCATGGCTGCCCTAATGCACCTCCACACGTTATAGATGTTGGGTTTCGAACTGAGCACTAGGCCCTTTCCTCTTTAGCCCAGATGAGTCCATGATTTCCAAAAATAATTCAAATTTTGATTGGTTACACACACACACACACACACACACACACACACACACACACACACACACACACACACACACACACACACACACACACACACACACACACACACACACACACACACACACAGACAGACAGACAGACAGACTTTCGAGAGAGAAAGACTGGGGCAGTCGTGGCCTACTGGTTAAGGCTTTGGGCTTGTAACCGAAGAGTTGCCGGTTCGATCCCCGACCAGTGGGAACAGCTGAAGTGCCCTTGAGCAAGGCACCTAATCCCTCACTGCTCTCCGAGCGCCGCTGTAGCAAGGCACCTCACTGCTCCTGGTTATTGTGTGCTTCACCTCACTGTGTGCTCTGTGTGTTCACTGATTCACGGATGGGATAAATGCAAGTTTACATCTCCTAATCACTTCCAGTGTGGAGTAGCCTGGTAAGTTCATGTGTGTAGCCTACTCCACACTGCTCTGATAATAAAGTCTTAGAATACACTTCCCCACCTTGACCTAGGCTAAAGAAAAACGATGCTCTCAAGCAGCTAACATAAATGCAGTTAACATCTCTGTTTCTGTTGCTAATAGGTGGAACGATACACAGAAATCACGGTTCGGTACAATGGAGGGAAAAGCATAACAAAAATGCAGAAGGCAATACTTTTTTTATTGTGCATGTCTCAGGCTGTACCACCTAGTGTCTTACAGTATCTCCCCTGAGCTAGCTGCAACAGCCTGAAGTGTGTAAAGTAAGATGTAAACAAGTACCCCACATCATCTCCAGACAACATCTGTACCTTGTAAACAAAATAAGACAATCAGCTTTAAAACTGAAAATAGGCCTACAGCATCTCTTATTTATGAAAGTGCAAATTACATAGAATATTTTTTCAAAATCCACTTAGGCGAGACTTTCAACATCTGTGTTTGGTTGCTGGAAGTAAGTAGTTTGCCTCAATATTTTTCAATGTGTATACATTAACTGAAAATGTCACACTATTTTGCTTTCTTTTTTAAAAAAAATAAAATAAATTGCTCCTTTTGTTTCATAAACGGACTAGCCTGCAACTAGAAGTCATGTGACTTTTACCCCTCGACATTAGTCACCGTAGCTTTTTTTGTTTATTAGCCTGGTTAGTATTGACACTTAACACTTAACAGGTTAGCCTACTGCCAGCTCTTCATGTGAGTAAGAGCACAATACAAATTACCCTAATATAATATATATAGGTAATCACCACGCGGATTACATCGCTTTCCATCATTACAGAATAATTTTACGCCATAGGTTTTGGCCCTATTTGTATGTGTATCTAAAGGCTGGTGAAGCACAGGGACATCTGGGTGATGGCTTCGATGTATTTCCATTCACATAGCCTACCCAACAACTGCTGAACAACAACGCCGACACACAGTCCTCATCTTATCCATCACTCTCTCACATGTACTACTGTAACTGACTGGGAAACCGAAGTTTTCCCAATCTTGCAATCTTAAAGAGACCATCGTCCTCTAACTCTTGTGGGTCGCCACCACTCGGCATACTCGTCCTTACGGTCGGTTTCCACACGGCGAAATTTCACATCACTCTCATTGAGGTTGAATGGAACGAAATTCACCCTGGTTGGGCAAAATGAGAGCCGAGGCAGGCGAAACAAAGTTGGCGAAAGTTTAACTTTATTCAAATGAGGACCATTTGAGAACCAATCGGTTTTGCGTGTTTGGAGGCGGGAGTTACAAAAAAGTCTGACCAAAATGGCGGAGACCCTAGTTGCTAACGCTGTTAGTATGAGTATGACTTCTACAGCAGTTACAAAGCCACAAACAGTTAAAGTTGAAGACAAACCAAGAAACAACTTACCAAATAACTTACCATCAAGGACTCCAACAGACTCGTAGCTGAGTCGAGGCCACCTTCCATCCCATTGTTGGTTGGTCTATGACCATTTGGTCGAACCACTTCCAATTCTTCCTGCTGAACCTGCTCCGTCCATTGTGGTCCTTAACCCATTCGCACTGGATGCTGCATGACGCAACATTCTATCTCCCGTCTGATGCTGCATAGCGCAACATTGAATCTCCGCTGGTTGCTGCGTAGCGCAGCATGCTTTTTATTTCATGTTTCTAGGTGCTATAGAGGCTTAGATATTAAATTTTGGTAGACGTTGACAATTTTTAGTATGTTTTCAGAAAACCCTCAGGAAATAAGGTTATTTAGTCTAGAATGCCATAGGATTCTATAGGCGTTTTTAGCAGACATTTTAGGAGTAAATGGGTCAGTAGTTTTTACATTTCTCTCGACACTGCTGAAATGACCTCTGGTAGCCATATGTGGCCATCTGAGGAGAGATGTTTTGAAACACCCTCTCGGTTCGCGTTGCCCCATCCAACTCCCGTTGGATCCTTTCATTGGCGACCAATGTCAAGAATGTGTTCACTTCCTCTACACACCACAGTAAAGTAACTCAGGCTGCCATTATTTATCAGTTTATGTTTTACATATAAATTACGTTAAAAGTTTTGTTGGTTACTGACGTGACGGCTCGGCTCGAGGTATTTAAAAATGCCGGGCTTGTTCAGAACGTCAACATTGTTACGCAACAGTGTCGTCGACCAATCAGTAACCTGCCATCCTTACATCACCTTTTGGAACCTCATCAGTGATACCAAAAATAGTACCAGGTACCAGGTATCAGTTTTTGCTAATGGAAAACTAAAAAAAGCCAGTAGAGTCGAGTTGAGCTTATACTATGCAGTGGAAAAGCCCCAATTGCCTACATTGCAGAGCCACTTCAACTTTAATAATTTATGGTGAATACATGTTACACTACTGTGCACAGCTCTATGCTTTTCTGACGTGACAATGCTAGCACGTTAACAGCGGTTAACTAACTATGCTAACATTACAGTAGTTATCTTCAAGTCTCCTCCAAGTGACAATTATATTATCCTGGCAATGCTAAGAACAACAAACATCCTTGTTTATCTTATTTACATTGAGTTGACTGTGTGGCTTAATCCACAGATGTGGTGGAGTACCGTTTCGTTATGGTTTGCTAAGGAGTAGCTAACCCTTTGCTCCCCTAGCAGGGGAGAGCTGGAAGGAGAGAATTTAATCTAATTTAACATAATTACAGAAAACATAATCAAGATTGAAAGCCATTATTCTGTGTATCGGTGTTGTGTTAATCCCTCACATGTTGTTTGGCCGTCCTTTTCAACTCGCATCACTATAAAATCCCATAAAACCTGACAAAAATCACGGCTCCCAATGCATGCGCAGAGCTACTGGCCTGCCATTGGCTCATCTGCGTTCGATGGGCGGGGCTTGTGGTTCCATTGTTGCGATATGTATGCAACAGTAGTGACACAAAAACTTAATTCCTTGAGGCAACCTGTGAGTTAAGATCTGCTACTTCCACTAAGTTTCAAACAAACAGGCAAACCACACTGAAAACACCTCCTTGGTGAAGGGAAGGGCAGTTTGTGAGCTGTAAAATTACTGCTGCTACAAGCCATAATTCCTGGATCCCTCACCCTCAATTACTTAGTTCTGTGGTTTCAGCAGCTCCACCATAACCAAGCACTGGGAGGCAGAGCTTACGGCCCTGAAGGGGAACAATGCCAAGCTGACTGCAGCACTGCTGGAGTCTACAGCCAATGTCAAGCAGTGGAAGCAGCAGCTGGCAGCCTACCAGGAGGAGGCTGAGCGATTGCACAAAAGAGTGAGAGACATAATGCACACATACAGTGCCATTTCAAGGTGTAATGTATCTATAGTTTGTGTTCATATTGATTCATATTTCTCTGAAGACCCAAATAGTACAGATGCAAATCCTACTAGATTCAGTGATGGATTTCTCTTCCTTAACCACCAATTAAATCATTCCAAGATTCTTCCTCTTACTTTACTAAGTGTCTAAAATCATTATTATTGTTTATTTCCAAGGTGACAGAGCTAGAGTGTGCGAGTAGCCAAACCAGTGGTATTAAGATCCAAAAGACAGAGCTCAATCAGACTATAGAGGAACTGGAGGCAGTGCTGAAAACCAAGGAAGAGGTTACCACAACTTCCAAACACTGTTAACTGGCTGTCTATAACTGATTATCTGTTATTTAATCTTCTGGTTGAAAGTGTCTATGTTTTAACATTATGCCCTCTATGTCTTTAGGAGCTGGAGCAGCTAAGAGAAAAAGTACAACATGCCAATCACCTGCAGACCCAAAGGGATTCAGTTTCTGAGAAACTTAAGGTAAATATGCACACACAAAAGTTTGTCAAAGTTTTCTATTATTGTTACTTAAACTGACCTTGATCATGTATTTCACAAATTTGTATGCATATTTGTGCATTTTCACAAATTTGTATACATATGTGTATGTGTGTGTGTGTGTGTGTGTGTGTGTGTGTGTGTGTGTGTGTGTGTGTGTGTGTGTGTGTATGGGTTCCTTCAGGAGACAGAGTTACATAATCAAGAGCTGGAGGTGCAACTTCGTGAACTAGAGCGACGTTTGGAGAGCAGTCAGCATGAGCAGGAAGCCTTCAGGAAGAGCTTGGGTTCTCTGCTAGAGTTGCTAGATGGCAAAATCTTTGAGCTGACTGAGCTTCGTGACAGCCTTGCAAAGCTAATTGAGGGCAGCTAGGGACTGCAGAATCACTCACTGTAGGCAGAGATTACTAAATTATGCCGTAGAGGCACAACTGAATTGCTGTTTACACATATACTCAACACACAAACCTCACAACACACACACCTGTACATGTTCACATATGTATGCAAATGTGTCTCACATGCACAGAGAAACTCTCCACATACATATACCCTCACACAGGATCCCTGTGAGAAAATTCTGGTACCAACACAAGGACATGTGACCTAAGAGTTTTCTTTTTTTTTCATCTTTCCTTTTGTTCCTTTTTCATCCCCTACCTAGTTTGTATTCAGCTATGAGGACTCCTCCAAGTGAGACTGGATTTATATCCTGTGTGTTTGGTTCTCCTGTTGTTATATGCTAGGACATTGCAGTGGATTATTTATTTATTTTTTCGCAGTGTCCTGTTCAGGATTTTTTTCAATAGTCAATATGATTATTGTAATTGCATATGTAGGTGCCTGTACCAAGAGCCATGTACAGACTGACTGACTTATTAACTGACTGACTGACTGACTGAACTTGCCTGCTGTTATCAATGGGCCCTTGAGGTGTTCACTTATGTTTGTTCACAGATGAACAGATTGCGCCTCTGGTAAAATGTCTCAGAAATTCTGGGAAATTGAAAGACTAGGACTAAGATAAGCAATCCAATTTCCAAGCCAAAATCTCTGGCCCTCTCTTGGTGGCTTCATGATCCCTTTTACAGATGAGCGCAGTCATATGGTCAACATTCAAAAAGTGATATCTAAATTGGACAGGAACACTCCACTATTTGAGCAATACAAAATAAACCAATGGATGAGACTGAATAATGGGAATGCAGTCTCACTATCAGGTATCTACTTCCTTCTTTTTAACATGGGGCGGGGACAACATCCATCATCTATGATTTTTTTTAGAAAAATATGAATACTTGGAATTTTTAGTGCACGTGTGGGAAAAAAAGCCTTGTATGAGTTAAATGAAACAAGTGATGTTTACTTGTTATCATTTTGTTCCATTCCTTTTAAGATGCATTCTTTCTTGGTTATGTGTGGATATAAAAATAATTGCAAACATTGCTATTCATTATTTAATTAAATTAGAAATGTGTATATATCAGTTGGCCACATGACATATTTTTCAATGTTTGATATATGAATGTCCTGGTTTTTTGAAGTAATGGCAATATTTTTCAACTATTTAAAAGTGGATATGAAAGATAAATAATGAAGATAAGAATTTTTAATTTTTTTCCTTTGCCAAAATGTTTTCCTGTACAACCTTTTTGCAAGAGTTGCCTTTGGTACAAAGCCATGCGTCAAGGGTAACTGATTATGGTACTTTTGTGGGGTCATTATTGCCAAAAATCTGTGTCTGATGTAAAACAAATAAAATACAATACAAACTTGGAACTCTTTAAGGGCTTGTAGTTGGTTCTCATGCACTGGAAACAGTTTGATGAGTATGTAGTAGTATGACTTTCTCATACATTTTAAAGTTGGGGGGGGGGGGGGGGGATCATGTTTGAGTAATAGTTTTAGTGTCAATTACACAACATACTTAAACACACAACTGTAATTATGACTTTGTAGGAAATACTAATAAAATATTAACATAAACAACTGAAAAAAGATTTTCTGTCATTTATGAAGTGAAGCTTACAGGCTGATTCCCCTTAATGGATTGGACCCATTAGTGATCATTTCCATCCTACCCCAAGTTCTCCAGCCATTTAGATTTTTCAGGAGAAAAACTTTTTTGAACTCCTTCAATCTAGATTAAATCAAATGTTTATTTACCAGTAGGGATGTATCCTTGATACCAAGGCTTATAAGCTTAAGTATAAGTATATATACTCTTTTGATCCCGTGAGGGAAATTTGGTCTCTGCATTTATCCCAATCCGTGAATTAGTGAAACACACACAGCACACAGTGTACACACAGTGAGGTGAAGCACACACTAATCCCGGCGCAGTGAGCTGCCTGCATCAACAGCGGCGCTCGGGGAGCAGTGAGGGGTTAGGTGCCTTGCTCAAGGGCACTTCAGCCGTGCCTAATGGTCGGGGTTCGAACCGGCAACTCTCTGGTTACAGATCCGAAGTGCTAACCAGTAGGCCACGGCTGCCCGAAATGTCAATGACATATAATGTTACGCTTATGTCAATAACATATAATCCATGCCATTTTAGTTATTGTTTCATGGTGATTTTTTATTGGGTATACAACCTTAGAGTTAGAAAATAAATGATAGCATTGCATTGGTGAAAACTTTTAAGCCTACATGAAGCATACAAGTAATAGTAATAATAGCAAATCCGCAAGTGGCTGTTATCGGGGTCCAAGTATACTTGGAGCATTGTATATTGAACATTGATAGATGAATGGATGTAGATAGATACTGTACATTGATGAATATTGACAGCCGAATAGTTATTAGTGAGTGAATACGAATGGCTGGGTGGATGTCGAGTTATTTATATATGAATGGGTTGATAAGAGATGATACAGTAAATAGGTATGACAATCTGCCCCTCAACAGCCCCCTTCCCCCGAACAATTGCACTACCCAATCAAATCCATAGTATTTTATTTATTTATAAAATGTACTGTAATTACACTTATAGATAACCATATTCTACTGCTGTTTATACTGTTCATACTGCACATAGACTTATTTCTACTACTCTTATAATGTTACTGCACATACATTGCACATATTTATATTTAATTTATATTACTGTAAACCATACCACTTTCTTAAATGTATAATGCCTACACTGCATTATGTCCTGTACTGTTTATACTGCACCACCTGCCTATAGTGTGTATATTACATTGCACTTTTCTGCTTTTTCACACTGTTCAGACACAAACTGCATTTCGTTGTCTCTGTACAATGACAATAAAGTTTAATCTAATGTAATCTAAAGATGGATGGATGGATATAGATGTACATATAAATTAAGGGATATGGTTAGATGAATGGATGATGGTTGATACTGACTGATAGCCATGGATGGATGCGGAGAGATGGGTGGATGATATGGATGGAGGCCGATAGATGGACAGATAAATGGGTGAGGCTAAATGGATGGATGATAAATCAATACATGGATGGATATAAATATATATATAACAACACGTTACATTTATAAAGTGCTTTTCTGACAATAACTTTTTTAGACAATTAAAGTGCTTCACAGTGAAGGGGGAACCAGCCATTATGCACCAGAATGCTCACCACACACCAGTTTGAAGTGGAGAGTGAGGGAGTGAATGGGCCAATTACACTGAGGGATGATTAGGGGGCCAGATTGAGTGAGCCAGGTTGGGAATAGGACACCAGGGAACCCCCTACTCTTTGCAATAAGTGCCATGGGATCTTTAATGACCACAGTGAGGACAGGTAGTAAATAGTTAAATGGTGGATGCAAATATACAAATAGATGGATGGATGTACAGTGCATACGGAAAGTATTCACAGCGCTTCACTTCTTCCACATTTTGTTATGTTTCAGACTCATCTTAAAATGAATTCAATTATTTATTTATTTTCTCATCAATATACACACAATACTCCAACATCCCACAAAAAAGCTAGTGTTTGGAGTGTTTTGTACATGTATAAAAAAATAAAAGACTGAAATAATCTATTTACATAAGTATTCCCACCTTTTGTTATGACACTTGCCATTGAGTTCTGGTGCATCCTACTTCTATCAATGGTCCTTGAGATGCTTCTACAATTTGATTGGAGTCCACCTGTGCCTAAATGAATTCACTGGACATTCTCTCATATTCTCAAATGAACTCTATATCTCATTCATAGTGATCATTGGGTCCTTGTCTGTGTGTGTCACAATAATAATTGACACATTGATAATTGATGTGTAGGGGTGGACCAATAATAGATTCTGGGATGTTCTTGGGACCGCCATTGTTTGCAACTCAAGCTTTTATGTACTGTAAGGAAGAAGCCCAGAGAGACAGCCCTGCAGACACTAGGAAAGACAGAAAGAAACTAAATGTGAACAGTGAGAGAAAAGAGGTCAGGGCAGATCTTCTGGACAGATAAACAATAATAACCACTAAAAATATTGTATGCTAATATTTCACCTTATACTGAACACAACCTCAAGCTCAGGTGTCCACTAACCAGAAGAGGCCCAGAGAGACAGCCCTACATACACTAACTAAAGACAGAAAGAAAGGAAATGTGTAGAAACAGGAGAAAAGAGTCTTCTGGTATGGTAAGACAAGATAAGGATACAGATGAAGGTAAGCAGGCTGGAGTGAGAGGAGGCAGATGTGTGGAGAGGGAAGAGTGTGCTGGAGTGAGAGGAGAGATGGATACATGTCATTCAGTTCAGTTTGATGGTAAACTTTATGGGGGAGGGAAGCTTAGTGTAACATTAGTACTGTCAAAGAAAACTAAAAAGTGAAAAAGGCAGAAAAATACAGTTTCTAGACTACAAAAACATATATGTCGCAATTCATTCCGTCTCAAAGGGTGTAGTACATTTTACAACTCATTTCTGGTCAGAGGTAGCCAAAAAGGTGGCCCTGTGATAGACCAGATAGTAAAAATTGTAGTGTGAAATAATTGTGAACATTTGTACTCAACATAGGCTCTTGATTTATGTTCCTTATTGAGATAAGTAGCAACACTCTCACAGAAAGCAATGAACAAAAAATAAATCCCTTCAGGGTCTAAACAGCAGACCCCACAAGTCTGAAAAATAATTTCGGTTCTCATTTTCAGAGCACCCAAACACCTTGTGGGAATATACAAAGATTTTTAAAATATTTTTTCTTTATTCCCCATGATCCCTTCTTTTTAAAAATGTGTCTTATGCAAATCTTTCTTTTTTATTTTCCACCCTGAACATGGGCAAAATGCACCATTGAGATCAATATGTTTTATATACAGTTACTACAGTGCCACCTGTGGTTGTGTAGAGTATCTGTGGTATCCAGCAGATGGTGGTGGTAATGCACTCCGTTTGTAAACTGCCAAAAAAAAGCTCCGAAAAAGAAGGGTTCACTGGCCTGTTCTTCTTCAGTGAGTTTTTTTTAGCAGTTTGCAAACGGAGTGCATTACCACCACCATCTGCTGGACTGAGGTGTAATGGCAAGTGTACCCTTCAGCCTCGTAATGGCCGTTGGGTGAATAAGGCGAATAGTCTAATATTTTCAGGTATTAGCCTACCTGTTATCTCGTTGCTGCCATGACATAACGTTAGTGAACAAACTAAGCAGCTGGGGCACATTAACTTCAGGCAAAGTGTCAATTTCTTTGCCCAATTAAATTGTTAAACATGTCATTTTCTAGAGTTATGTAAAGACAAAGGTTTCCACTTGTCTGACGATATCCGTATTATCTGTCTCCTAATATGTTGTCAAATACGGTCATTTGAATGTTGGTTGTCAGAAAGCTTGCCATAGTGAAAAAGTAATGTTCGAAGTGGCCAAATCTAATGGCGATCGACTCATCTCCTATATTAAACCATTAAAATGACCAAAAGTCATAGTCTTTTTGATGAAACAGGTATGTCAAATATTTAAATAAAGCCGAAATGTTATTGTAATGAGTTTGGGTGTTTTTTTCAATTGTTCTCAAATAAATGTTTATTTATTTTAGCTACCCCAGAGCTAACTTGCTAACTAACTTAATGGCAAGCAAGTTAGCTCTGGGGTAGCAAAAATCAAAGTGTGCCACCTTCACATACTGGAGATCACAGTATCCACTCAAAGGCAGAGGACAAAAGTGTGTAGAGCAAAACGCTTGCATTTCCGATTTCGTCCCCACGAGCGTTTCACAGGTGTGATAATTCCAAATCCTCATGTTATTTTCCCATAGGAAAAATCTCAAGATACCGGATCTCCTTATATGGGCAAAGATGGTAGCCCATCCTTCGGATGAGACGTTAAACCGAGGTCCTGACTCACTGTGGTCATTAAAGATCCCATGGCACTTATCGCAAAGAGTAGGGGGTTCCCCGGTGTCCTGGCTAAATTCCCAACCTGGCTCATTCAATTTGGCCCTCTAATAGTACAGTACGCTGTGTTTGGAAAATAGGCTCCAGCTAGATTTTCATGTAAAAATGTTTTGCATATTTTGCTAATATAGAGTCTAAGATTTGTTTGTCTTCAAATTTTCACGATCCATCTTTACTGTTTTTATTTGTATGTTTTCATCAGCGATTATATCTAGTCCGAAAAGTGATTTTCACATTTTCTTCAAATTTTTTGACAATTAATTCCACTTTTTGCACACAAAACCCACAGATAATGTAGAAAGGTTGTTGGTTCTAAAACAATATCCATAGTTTTCAAACTGTGAGTGTCTGAAAAGTGTAAAAAGACCTCCTCCCTTGTTGCCTACTGTACTGTATGTCAAAAACGATTTCTTAATCTTTGCTTTTCTTGATGCTTTCCTTAGCCTGCCATGTCATTCTGTTGTCTACCTTAACAGAAATTTGTCTTGGAAATAATCTATAATAGTACAGGCAACACTGTACACAATTAGGTGTCATAGGCATGGGTAGTTAAGTAGCAGATAAGGACTTAATATAGAATATGATGACAAAAAGGAACACAGCTGTTCATTTACAAAGGATTCTAACATCTTAGCTAAACATGGAAGCTTGGAGATTGGCTAGTTTTTCAAATCACTTGGGTCTCCTCCTTTAAGTAAAGGGGTCACAAGGGCTGATTTCCAGACTTCTGGAATAGAACCAGAGCAGAATGTTAATTTAAAAATGGGAGTTAAAGGTTCAGCAATGACAGGGGCTGCAATCTTTAAGAGATGTGGGTCTAACTGATCTGCACCCAGAGAGCTTTTCATACACTTGGAATTACACAAGAGAACCTCAGATTGGTTTACTGGTCTAAATGAGAAGGAAGGGTTATTAGGCCTATTTGAAAACAAAAACCTCTCTTCTTCAGGACTAGTGACACTGAAATGGACTTGTGTCTCTGGTGCCATATCCACATTATTCAATTGATCAAATAGAGTACCACATTTGATAAAGTGATCATTAAAAGCATTACAAATCTCCATCTCATTTACCACTTTAGAATCCAATCTCCATCACTACCAGTGGATCTTGCCAATGCCCAAGCTTTATTTCTTTGAGAAATAATCTCACCTAGATCATGACTTTATCCTGAATCTCTTAAAAGGGGCATGTTTATCTGCTAAGGTTTTAAAAATAGTCTGGAAGTATTCCAATGCAAGTTCAGCATCTGGAATAAGATTTAAAGAAGTAAGGTCACTGGCATGTAGATCATGTAAAAATGCCTGCTCATCAAATCTTTTAAAAGATCTCTTATTTACATACAGAGGCCCTGACCTTTGTCTTCTGCCATCTCTAATGCAGCCCACAGGACAATGATCACTGAAATCCATTGGGAATACACAGCTATGCATATAATTATGAGGCTTATTTGTATCATAATCAATCATATCAATATCATATTTACTTAACTGATTTTTTAGTTTTAAACCTGCTAATTAGTATTTGCGGCCTAAAACTGGCCTCCATAGGCAACATAGAATGGGTGAATAGGGTAAAAAATTTAACTCCTTGATATTCTATGAAACTTTACTAGTTGATTATTTATGTAGAGACAATATTTTTTTAAATTACAAGTTTTCTGAAAATATATGTTTATGGATGTAATTTAACAATATCTCATTAATTATGCACTAATTTGCATACATTTCAATTACAAAAAAAAGAATCTGAATATTGGATAGTTAACATTGAATGTAGTCAGGTTCAGGTTTGCCTTCAGAACTTTTTTCTGTATTCAGAGCCTTAAAAGAACGGCTTGTTCAACCACCAGTCCTAGGTTATGCCGATTTCAGTCGTCCCTTTATCTTAAAGACGGATGCAAGCCACGCAGGATTGGGGGCAGTTCTGTGACAGGAGAAGGATGGGTTACGGCGACCAATAGTCTTTGCTAGCCAGGGCTTGCGGCCAAGTGAGAGGAACATGTCAGATTATAGTGCTATGAAACTCAAACTCCTTGCAGTCAAGTGGGCAATCACGGGAAAAAAATGCAAGTATCTCCTGGGCAACAAGTTCACCGTGTACACTGACAACAATCACCTCCAATACCTGCAATCAGCGAAACTGGGCGCTCTGGAACAGTGCTGGGTATCTCAGCTTGCCCTCTTTGATTACAACTCAAATATCAGCTAATCGCAATGCTTCCCACAACCCCACTAACACTTTACGATCTGTGTCACACATCCCCCTGCCAATTGCCATAGCCAACATGTAAGCCTCAAGTGCACCTATCCAAGACTCTTGGATGACAGAATCTTGTATGGTGGACACCATCCCTGGTCGAACCAAAAAAGACCAAAAAACGTCCTGCAAGGGACTGATCCCTGTATTTCCAGATACCTGTGGTTTTGGTGACAGGGACGACCACCTACCCATTAAGACAAGTGGAGTGAACCAAGGGAAGTCCAGCAGCTGATAAAGCAGTGTCCCAGATACAGGAAGTGGATGGGTCCTTTTACCGAGCGATCCAGGCTCCTCCTTCCAGGGATCCAGTGCTGCAGCTTTTACTGCCCAAGGTGTTGCGAGTCAAAGTGCTCACTAGCCTACACAACAACCATGGCCATGCATCTGGGGGTGGACAGGACCACAGATTTGATATGCCAGGGGTGCTACTGGCCCCAGATGTGGCATGAGGTGCAAAAGGGGTGTTGTGAGTGTGAGCACTGTGTGGTTGCTAAAGCAAGACAACCCAAGACAGAACCTTCTTGGGAAATCTGTTAGCCCCTAAGCCTTTGTAGATTATCTACATTGACTTTACTCTCTTGGATCGGGCTACTGTACCACAGGACAAGAGAATGTTCTGGTAGTCACAAATGTTTTCTCAAAGTTGACCCAGACCTTTCCTACCTATGATCAGAGAGCTTCCACTGTAGCTAAGATTCTAACTGAGGGATGGTTCTACTGTATGTGTATGGCATGGCAAGGAGAATCCACTCTGATCAGGGGCGCAGCTTTGAGGGGGAGCTGTTGAAGTACCTGTGTGACATCTACAGCATAACAAAGAGTAGAACCACCACTTATCATCCAGAGGGGAACGGTCAATGTGAACATTTCAACAGGACACTTCATGACTTGCTTAGGACCTTACCCCCTGAAAAGAAGTGCAAATGGCCCCAGTTGCTCCCTCAGCTCCTGTTCGCCTATAATACCACCATGTACCAGTCAACACAGCACTCCCCATACGAGCTGATGTTCGGTCAGAAGCCACAGTTGCCAGTCGACCACCTACTTGGAAATACTGGAGGTGACCACAGGGACAGTCCACCGATTGATTGGGTGGTGCAACATCAAGAGTACCTGACTTCTGTCTATGCTAGTGCTAGGAGACACTTAGAAGAGGCTGCGGCATATCGTAGGCATGGTGGTCCTGACACCGTACCCATATTACCACGTGGCACTCTAGTCTTTTTCTAGTGGGCAGTGGTAGTGTAATGGTTAAGGAGCTGGGCTAGCGTGCAGTAACCTGAAAGTTGTCGGTTCAATTCCCGGCTTCCACTGTTATGCCCTTGAGCAAGGCACTTAACCCCAAGTTGCTCCAGGGACAATGTGATCCTTTGTAATTGTCTGACATACAGTATGTAAGTGACTTTGGTCAAGAAGTGTCTGCTAAATGTAATGTACATGTACACTCTTTTGCAAGAACCATTTTCACGGTCGCCACAAAATCCAGGATACATGGGTGTCCACCAAGTATGAAATTGTGGAGTGTCTGGATGGCACACACTATAAGATCAGGCCGTATGGAGAGGAGGGCCCCCTTAAGACCATGCATCGCTCCGAGCTTAAACCTGTTCCCACCAGTCAAGATTCATCCAGCCCACCAGCACTGGCTGATCCACAGCCTCATGGAGGTATCGGGAGGGAGCCAGGCCTCGGTAACCCTGCAGTTGGAGACCCGTTGAGGATAGCCATAGTCCACACCAAGACTAGTGCTTAGCATCACCAAGATGTTGTTAACTTTAGCCTTGACCAACTGTCCCAGGCTCATTTGGAGGGCGTACCAGATTAAAGAGAGCAAATGCATATGGTTTAGTGTCTGACCAATGTTTTCCCTTGAGTCATTTGTTTTTTGTATTAGTTCAGGCTGTGAGAGGGCCATCAGTGGTTTGTCTGTCTGTTTGTTTGTTTGTAACTTATATCCGTGGTTTGTCTGTTTGTTTGTACCTTATATTCTTTTGTTTGTTCATTTTGCCTACTGTGGGTTCAGAGCTGGCCACAGCACAATTACAGCAGCAACTGCTGTAGTAAATGATATAGCTACTGACAGTAAGAAACATTGTGCAGCTTTGTTTATTGACTTGTCAAACAGGTTACTTCTTGAAAAACTAACCTCTTTTGGTCTAGATGAAGTTTCCTTTAAATGGTTTTAAAACTACCTCTCTAATAGAACACAGTGGGTAGATGTGACAGGATCAACCTCAGAGCCATTGAGACTAAATAATGGTGTTCCACAGGGCTCAATTTTGGGACCACTGTTGTTTACACTGTATATCAATGACATCTGTGCTTCAATAGAAAATTGTAAAGTGCATTTCTATGCAGATGACACAATCCTTTATGCCTATGCACCATCTGTAGAGCAAGCAGTGTCATATCTTCAATGTGCATTTGATTGTGTGCAAAAATCCTTGAAAGATCTTAAAGTGGTTCTAAATGAAGCAAAAACAAAATATATGATCTTTACTAGATCGAGAAAGTGTGACCTTGATGCCTATAACATTTGTTCCCTAAATGGGGCACAAATTGAGCAAGTTTCTCAATACAAATATCTGGGCATTTGGCTAGATAACAAACTATCATTTAGAACACATGTGCTTGATCTCACAAAAAAGGTAAAAAATTAAATTAGGTGCACTGTACAGGATAAGGTCTTGCTTCTCTTTAGAAAGCAAAATGACCATTATTCAAGCAACTACAGTATAATGTCAGTCCTAGACTATGGTGACATTGTGTATATGCATGCAGCCCCTTCCACTCTGAAATCACTTGATGCAGTTTACCACAGTTCACTACGTTTTATAACTGGAGATGGGTTTCAAACTCAGTGTAAATTATACCAAAATGTAGGATTGTCTTCCCTCTATGATAGGCGGGAAAGGCACTGCCTCCTTTTTGTTTATAAGGCATTACTGGGAAAGTTACACATTACTATTACTAAGTATCACAACCTTTAGTTCATGTATAACCCAATCACACATTGGGTTTCAGAAGAACATTGTAACAGATATGTTGAATATGCAATTAAATTCCATGTCTCGCATAAGCAGTAATAATGTAACATATTATACAATTATACCACCAACAAGTAAGTATACTATGTGTATGTAGCAGAAATCATCTAACATCCAAGTTATTCATCCATTGATACCCTCTCTCATAAGCAGTAGACATGTAACAGGTAAGTATTACAGATGTGTATGTAACAGTAATCATATAACTATTCATCAAATGACAATCTCTCTAATAAGCAGAAACCATGTAACAGGTAAGTATTTGTGTGTGTGTGTGTGTGTGTGTACAACATTCATGTATTGATGCCTTCCTTCAGAACCACATAGAGAGTGTAACATAGCAATAACCTCTATAGTAATGCAATAACCTCTATCGCGATTAGCGTTAGCTAACATACATTCACTCATTGGGACTGACGCTGACACAAACTTGGAGCTAATACACAAAATGATACCTTCAGTATTTACTTTTAGCCTATTTTTCATAACAGTAAACATCATACATCATTACATACACAGTATTCATTTTTGAACTGTATTATTCCTCTAGCTGACAAGCTTTCGTATAATGTAACAAACATACTCAGTGGCTTTGCCGATAACCCTTAACTGACCGCGCGCCACTGTACCAGAAGAAGCTAGTTAAAACTCACAAGAAAACTCGTTGTTGTAGAGTTAACATTACCACAGGTCGCTATCTGTACTTCTACTACTGTTAACTAATTTCAAGATTCTGTTTTAAGTGTATTTACCTGTTGGGAATACAAAAAGATGTGACAGTTCATCAGCGCACTTCTACACACGTAACTTACTTGACAACTCTTGTTCTGTCGTCAGCTATTTACCAGTAGTTGCCTATGTGTATTACAGAGAGCGCCATCTGCTGGAGAGTTTACTCTTAACAGGGATGAATATCACAATGAGAGGTCTACAGAATCAGTGGTAGTGTTCCAAGTCTAAAAAATTAAATGGGGTTCAGTCTTTTATGTCAAATCACCCTATGCCACACATGCTTTTAGGAAAACAATCTTTTTATCATAGTTCCATCTTCAATGAGCGATTACCAGCTCGTTTTTGTAACAGAGATAGCTGTTTATTGTCCCTAGGTTTACAGAAACACCTATTCATATTAATACGTAGCCTATGGAGTGCTGCCGACCACTGTTCATTACGGCCCAGAATGCCTTGCATGTCTTTACAACAAAACATCACAGTAAAACCTAAATGCCCGTAAACACATGCATTTGCATACTCGTAACATTTTTAATAATACTCTCCCATCATGATATTTAACAATAATGAAAAATTTAATTTGAATACCGTCAATGTGAAAACAACTCTATTATGTAAACTATATATAGCTACTGTTCTCTTTGCTATTTCAGTTTGTAAGTCCATACTATCCCATGGCAGAACAAGGATTTCATGATTGGGCAAGGTTGCCCGGAGACATTGTGACTGCCCAGAGACATTGAGCATACTTGGAAGGCATTGTGATAGAAGGTGATTGGTGCGAAGGTCAGAGTTACCAAATACCTGTGGGTGGTTTGCCAAATGATGGAAACTTTTGGAATGTTTTCTTTTTTTTTTTAGCGTATGCACCCTCACATTGGAGTCCCGAGTTCAAATACAAAATTTGGTATCGATATGTGACAGTGTTCCTGAGATATGGACGACTTTCTGTTTCTGAGCTTCGCCGCCGATTTCGTTTGGCTGTGACGGGCAAACGCTTTCAAAAATCTAAAATCCTTCCCGTAACTTTTGTGAGGCTTGGTCCAAGGATAATGTATGTCAAGTTTCGTGGCGTTCGGACCAAATTTGTGACCTGTGAAAATTTAGTTTCGCTTTCTGTTCAATCCAATATGGCGGACGAACGACACGCCCACCTGACGTCATCTTCGCGACCAACTTACACCGGTACTGACCGGACGTTTTAAAGTTGGAACGGTGTCTCTGTCTCAAAGGGCCTAGGCGCTAGAGCTGACAAAAAATTAGGGAGACGGGAATAATAATAATAATGGTAATAATAATAAAACTTAAGAAGAACAATAAGTGTGCTGCTTTGCAGCAAGCACACTTAATAAAAATGTGCTTTAAACACCAACACCATTAAGACAGCATCCAAAAATAAAAGTGGCCTATGACCTATCCGATCGACATTAAGGACATTCTGAAAAAGCCAAAGCCTGTTAATTGAAGCTCACCAGCTAAGACAGCCTATCGTCGTTGCACATTTGGAAAAGTGATGCTGACCTGCCAGTTGGTGAAACTACACTTTATGATCCTCGTGGGTTTGTGTCCAGGAAAACTAATGAAGTTGAGCAGGAACTGCTTTAGTGCAAGGCAAACTTTACGCACCGACCGACAGCTTGCCGATATGCTCTGCGTCTCCAACACTACAAAAAAACTCCTAGTCGGAGAGTGTAGCCTATTAAAAACTATTTTATCCCAAATGCCATCAGCATTCTTAACCAAACTTAGTGACAACACGCATGCCCGGCTGAGCTGTTATGTAGCCTAGTCTATATTTAAACTTATTTATTCATTTTCTATAGGTTTTCCCTTTTTTTTCACTGTACTTGTTTTAGTTATATCAATGTGTCTGAGATGTTGTTTGTCCATCTGTCTGGTGAGCCAAACACAAATGTCCACTATGGTGTAGGCTAGCTAGCCTACATTAAAGATTTATTTTATTCTACTAATCCACCATGCAATGCATAATGTAGGGATGGATAATGATTTTCAAGTAGCCTATATTTAGGATTCAGCTGAAAAACTCTAGCACTCTTGAAAAACTCGTTTGGAAAAGAATGGATAGGCTATCATGTGATGTCGTGGTCTTATCGCCCTCTCACGGTGAATTGCACAGATGAATATTACATGATTTTGTGCTTCTTTGTCAATCGGACCTTCGTCAAAATGAAACGCCATTGTGTGACAAGTGTAAAAATAGCAGCCTGATTGAACATGCACTGAAATAACCGAACATAATTGAACATAACCTGAACAAAACCTACCCCCTACCAGGTTAAGTTCAGAGCCTGTTACCATAGTTACTTACATAGCCTGATCATTTTTGAGCTTTCTGGAACTGAAATCCCAGGTTTACCGTTTACTCTGGGTTTACATATCCAGTTCAGTTCAGAGCCTATGTTACCATAGTTACTTACATAGCCTGATCATTTTTGAGCGTTCTGGAACTGAAATCCCAGGTTTACCGCTAACTCTGGGTTAACATACCCAGTTAAGCCAGTAAACCTGCTTTCTGGAATACCCCCCTGGTTGAAAAACATCCCAAAAAAATACTTTTCCATCCCCCACAATTGAAATGAACATGGTGTCATTGGAATGTAATGCTTCTTTTTTTATGCCAATCTCAGGCCATGTCCCTGGGTAAAAAAAAATCCAGCGAAAGCTAAATTCTTTGTCCAGGTGTGCCCTTATAAAGGTTTAGCTGAGTTGTGCATGTTTGGAGAAGAGTGATCCATGATCAGCATCCAAGATGACAAAGTGATCCATTTTGAGATGGAGCGAAAATTTCAACCACCAAAACACCATCCATAATGTGGAGATTATCTACAGAAATGTATTAGTTTTGCAGACAATCGAACATGGTGAACTTAAACGTTAACACTAAAAACACTAAGATTTTTCAGGGGTGCCAATAATTGTGAGCAATGTGTTTTAGTTAAATATTTATTTCTTCATGAGATTTTCCTTTTTCTCAAAATATATTTGCTTCCCTTCAAGGTTGGATTTTTCTTAATTTTTTTCATTGAGAGATTACAATAAATCACCAACAGATTGTTTTTTATAGGCTACCGGTTTTTACTTTAGCAGAGGTGCCAATAATTCTGGAGGGTACTGTATGTTGCCTATGCCCTTTTTGAAATACGGGTTTATGAGGTTCGAAGACTATCACATTCTGTTCATATTTACATTTTATAGGGGTTTTTTTTGGGCACCAGGCTGTTTTATAAAGATCTGAAATTCCTAACCTATTCTGAAGATCCGCTGTAGCCACATAGGCCCTACTTCGATTCATTTGAAAAATTTCAACTGATCTGTGCTTTGCTCAAGGAGATTTGAAAATTCCACAGTGGACATTAATGGGTAAATAAATAAATGTTAATTTGTATTATTTGTTGTTGTATTGTAGTATTATGGATAATGTTTTATAAAGGTTTATCTTCAACAACAAAACCCAACTTAAAAGCTTGATTATTGGTGAAAGAAAAAAAACAACTTTCTTTGCTTTTCAACCCATCCCACCTTTCTTATACCAATTCTTGCCCAACTTTATCTCACTAGGCAAGTTGTTGGTCTTGAGATCCAGAGGTTCTCGATGTGAGACCTGCCTTTGTCAGATTTCACATCTTTTACTTCCTCTGTAGTTGAGGTTTAGAAATTAAAATGCTGACTTTGGTTTATTGGTTTATTTCAGGAATGAGAAAATTATTACAACTGCAGTCTTTCCTCCTAAACCCAGCTGTATCAGTCTCCTACAGGTCAATGTTAAATCAAGTTTGAAAAAGATAATTTGCCCCCCCCCCCCACACCCCTGCCTTACTTAAGGGGGCATGCATTTTCTAATTACCAAACAGTTAACAGGAATACATTAATCAGAAAAGCAAAATGAAACAAAAGAAGTTTGAAAAAGCATTTTATATCAGGATAGTATTGCTATACATTTTTTTCTATATTAAGTCTTCATAAATATATATGTAGTTTAAGCGATCATGCAAATGGACCTCGAACTTTATGTTGAACTTCAAATACACATGAAATAAAGGTTTTCAGTTTTCATAATATAGTATTGCACATATGTAGTGACCTCTTGAAACTAAGTTTAAGTGTAGTGTTGGCTGCAAACCAGTTGTAACAGTTATAAGGAAAAATAAGTTTACAGACAAAGGCCAAAATATTACAGAGAACAACGTAATCCAAAAGTCAGCCACATAGATGCTTACGGGGCACAGAAGTAAAATATTAAGCTTGTTTCTTACTCCCTGGCTAGTCCATGAGAGGCCTTTAATACTTGCTGGGGTCTTAGTACAAGCTCTGAGCTCAAGCAATAGCCATTTTGCATCCTCTCAATCAATCGGTCTTTTGCAGTTAGCTACTGTACAGTACCTAGTGGGTGACACAAGTGGAGTGCGAAGTCGCGGACATCTCACTCACAAAATGCAACAAAATGTCTGTCAGAATGATGACACCAAGTGTTTTAGACCCATTTGTCTGCAGTGCACAATAAAAGTATCTATCTACAGGAATACAGGAACAGCTAATTGAGCTGAAGAGTGACTACACTGTGCAAGATGCTGCAGTGAGTCCAAGTGTCGACAGGTACCCAGGTTCAAATCCAACCCAGTTCATATTCCAATCCTACCCCATCTCTCTCCCACTCACATCCAGTCACTCTAGTCACGGTCCTGTCTGAATAAAGGCAAAAACTACCCTCCAGCCCTTTGCATAGCATGCGGTCATACAAAATTAATCTGAGAACCCTTGACATAAACCAATGAAAAAAAATATATAACATTTTCCAAATTACATCACTTAGTAAGGCAAAGGACTGCTAGCTGTAGTTGTTCAGAACTATCTCATGGTACACTGACAATGAAGGTGATGTAGGGAGGATGACTGATTTCAGGAAATAAATTAATAATAAATGGTTAACATTTTGGTTCAACCCATTTTTAGCCTTAGTGGGCTAGTTAGAAAAACATGTAGATCAATGGAGAGGACAGCAAATCAGTAATTGCTTTGGCTTAGAACTCATGCTTGTAAAAATAATCAAGGTCCATAATAAATGTGTTTGTGTACATATACCCAAATCATGTGTGCCCCTTTCACATCAATATCCATTCAAAGTACTGCATACATGAGCTATTAGGCTGCAAACGTTTTTTTGTCCATAAACCAAGACTTGAGTTGAGAACACAGTGGGTCTAAATACAGGTCATGAATACAAGATTGACATCTTAGTTTTTCAGCCTTTTTTTGTATGCCAGTAGAATATACTACAAAATAAGATAATGCATAGAGTGTAGAATCAACATGGTTATGTCAACATTGAAAGAAATAACAAAAGATTACAAAAACACTATACATGTGAAAAAATGAAACAAGCCGAGTTCAGTACGGTATGACAATCCATTAATCCTACAGATGTAACAGTGTAGTGTGTTGCTATGAGCGCTAAATCTATGGGAGGTGGCATATTAGCCTAAGTGATTTTGCATTTCCCAGTACTAGCATGCTTAGAGTGCAACAACACACTATCTACAGTAGAATTTTGCATGTTGACTGGAATGAAACCTTAATGTTCAGTTCAAGATTTCTTGAGACATACAGGGTCCATGGCAACTCATCACTCTCATTAAGCAATAGCTCACGCTGAGATTGCTTAACGAGCATTTTTTGTGTTTTGTTTTTGAAAACATGCTTAGAATGCAAGAACACACTTTCTACAGTAGTCTTGCATGTTGACAGATATGAAACCTTACTGGTCAAAACCTTTGGAAGTAATCAGGTATTCCTAATATGGAGTTAATCTGAATTTGGCCCACCAGATCATTGGGAAGAACAGGAATGAAATGCACTGCCTCACCACTGGGACATTTGTTTTCTTTTTAAAAATAACAATAGTGAAACACAATAACATTGTTGTTGTTAATGTCCATTCAGAACCATTACACAAGATACTGTAAGAGAGACTTTTTTACTGTAGGTGGCAGTACTACACAGTTTACGGGGGACATTTTCTTGGGCCTCACCCAGTAAGAGAAATAAAAAGTAATTTTAATACAATTTAAAAAGTCTCCCTTTCTCGTAATGTCTTAACTCACGGACGCAGGAGGAGACAAAACAGACTTCTTTCTGAGTCTTTCTAAACAGCCGGAAAGAAGCACAAAGTGAAAACACATTACACAGTTATTACACATATACTGCAGTACAGATAATCACTTGCCTTGGTCAACATTATATGAATGCAAAAAACATATTTGCTATGATATGGACAGAGGCACAGGGTTGGAATGCATAAGAAGCTTTTTACAAGGTGTTATAAGTTCTTTATATGTGCTATGATTATTGAATAAGCTACACTTTTAAAGGACCCAATTATTTCCAGGTTTGGTAAACTAATTTATACACATGCCAGATATGAAATCTCAGACATAGAGGGAAGATGTGTGTGTTGACTAATGGGTCTGTGTGGACGTTTCAAACAAGTGACCAAACCTTAGTCATAAGTGTAGCCTATACACATTTACATTTTATAATGTATGTATGTCTTTCCATATTTGTGTGTGAGAAGTATAAATGTCTGCATGACCTAGCTCTCCCAATCTGTGCAGGGAGGTCCCTCATCCTCAGACTCTGACTCAGGGGAAGCTTCTTTGATACGACGCAGGGCTTCATGAATACTACGAGTTAAGGGGTCACAGGTGTCAGGGGGCAGACTGCGGCCCCCATGTGGTGGCACCTTCCTCAGTTTGACACCTTTGCGGATTTGGGCCAGAATGTTGCTGCCGTCATCTGTGTTTGGGTCAGGTGCCATCACGCGCAGCTCTGCTTTGCGTAGGTGGAAGCTACCACGTTTCAGGGATGCCAGCACCTCATCCATTGGAGAGCTTGCTACTAACAAAAAGCATAAAGGAAGACAATTCATTATGTTAGATTTTTAATAATTTACTGCAGTATATAAATGGTGAAAATAGTGTGACTTATTTCTACGTAAAACACTAAACCCATACAATTGCTTCCGACACATGAGCTGGATGAGACAGGCGTATGTCAAATACTACAAATATACACTGCTCAAAATAAATTAGGGAACACTTTCATAGGAGTATACCATCAAGGCTATCAAACGTGTAAGCTATTGGTATGGCCAGTTACATAACAGAGGGGGTTGTGAATCAGTTTCACCTGCTTTGGTGTCATCAAAGTTAACAGCAGGTGCACTAGAGGGGCAACAATGAGAAGACCCCCAAAACAGGAATGGTTTTACAGGTGGTGGCAAATGATAATTTTTCCATCTTTATCCTTCTTGAGTGATTTTTCACAAGTTTCGCATTTGGGTAGGGTTAGTGTCACTACTGGTAGTATAAGCCAGTACCTGGAGCCTACAAAGGTTGCACAGGTAGTCCAACTCCTCCAGAATGGCACACCAATACGT
Organism: Alosa sapidissima; assembly: GCF_018492685.1. Classification (NCBI taxonomy): domain Eukaryota; kingdom Metazoa; phylum Chordata; class Actinopteri; order Clupeiformes; family Clupeidae; genus Alosa; species Alosa sapidissima. Next base: position 1,767,706 of record NC_055969.1, on the reverse strand, counting down.
TCCATTGCCAGGATTTCTAGGTCTACCAGCGCAGTCTCAAAAGGAGATTCCTGGAGACAAGCAGTTACTCTGAGAGCTGGGCAGTGTGGTAGAAGATCCTGTACCAGTATCTGCTCCTTGTGCAAGGAGGAACAGTAGGAGCCCTGCCAGAGCCCTACAAAATGACCTCCAGCAGGCCACTGGTGTGAATATCTGTGACCACACTGTCAGAAACAGATTTCATGAGGGTGGCCTAAGGGCCTGATGGTCTCTAGAGGGGCCTGTGCTCACTACCTAGCACTGTGGAGCTCAATTGCCATAGAATACAAAATTGGCACGTCCGCCATTGGCGCCCTGTGCTTTTCACAGATGAGAGCAGGTTTATCCTGAGCACATGTGACAGACGTGAAAGGGTCTGGAGATGTTGTGGAGAACATTTTGCTGCCTGCAACATCATTCAGCATGACCGATTTGGTGGTGGGTCAGTGATGGTCTGGGGAGGCATACCCTTTGGAGGGACGCACAGACATCTGTGGGCAAGACAATGGCACCCTCACTGCTCTTAGGTATCGGGATGAATCTTCAGGCACATTGTCTGACACTGTACTGGTGCAGAGGCCCCTGGGTTCCGCCTAGTGCACAACAATGGCCGGCCACATGTGGCGAGAGTGTGCATGCAGTTCCTGGAGGATGAAGGAATTGATAGCATTGACTATCCCCCACACTCCACTGACTTAAATCCAGTAGAACACCTCTTGGACATTGTGTTTTGGTCCATCCAACACCGGCAGGTTGCACCACAGACTGTCAAGGAGCTCAATGATGGCAGTGTCCACATCTGGGAGCAGACCCTCAGGACACCATCTGCCGTCTCATTGTCAACCATGTGGGGTCCATACGAACTACTGAGTACCATTTTGAGTTGCTGCAATGAAATTTAGGCAAAATGGACGAGCCTGTGGCATCATTTTTTTAACTTTTTTCAATGATTTTCGTGGGGGTCTTTGAATTCAGCCATCTGTAGGCTGATCATTTTCATTACCAAAAAATATTGTGGCATCCTTTACCCAGTACACATTACCCAGTGCATATCAGTATACAGTAGATATCCAGCATGAGTTTTTTCCCATTGAGATCTAATGTGTTTTCAAAGTGTTCCTTTAATTTTTTTGAGCAGTGTAGATAAACATGTCTCAAAGATAATACTTTATTTTGCCACACAACAATGTCGGTAATTGTTGATACAAGATAGCTCAATTCTAATTGAAAAAAAGCAACAAAAATAAAATACAGTAAAAAGCACGAGTGAGTATATGGAGAAAGTGAGTAGGTAAAGATCATATGTCCACTGTATGCTCAACGTCCCTGTAATGTACACCATGTTCCAAATTATAATGCAAATTGGATTTAAGTGTCATAAACATTTATTTTTTTGCTTTTCAATTAAACTCATGGATGGTATTGTGTCTCAGGGCTCTTTGGATCATTGAAATCAATCTCAGACACCTGTCATAATTAGTTTGCCAGGTGAGCCCAATCAAAGGAAAACTACTTAAGAAGGATATTCCACATTATTAAGCATGCCACAGGTTTCAAGCAATATGAGAAAGAAAAAGGATCTCTCTGCTGCTGAAAAGCGTGAAATTGTACGAAAACATTGGATATTTCCCGAAACGTATGCGTGATCATCGTACGAAGTTCACAGAGGTTCAATGGTGGTAAACAGTATACGAAGTTGTATGTCTTAACTAATAAATGAGAAGTTTTTAACAGCTAGTGTGGACATTTGCATTTCTTGATACCAGGAACATTTTATACAGATAAGAGATGAAAATGACAATGTGTTTTGGTTTGAGTATTGTGTGTTGACCCGTCACACATTGAACGTGTTACCTAAAAATGCAACAAAAACGCATGAATCAATCAAACGTAATTAATCAATGCCAAATGGTGGTTAATAAAATAATGAATAGTAAAACCAGAAATATAATGACAGGTAGACTGTAAAGACAATGACGTAGCCTAATGACAAACACCAGAAGAAATGCCTATTTAGTGCTAAGTGACTGGTTGTGGTCACGGCTCAGAAGTTGAAATAAATTCGGATCGGCCCATGGATCTGCTCATTTTTCCAATCCCCGATTCAGCTAATTTGTCAATATCGGGGCCAATATCCGATCCTAATATCGGATCGGTGCACCCCTACTCAAAACTGCTATTCATCTCATCTCGTCAAGGTACATAACCTGAGTCTGACATTAGATACATGTAGATTATCTTGTGTGTATTTGAATGTGCTTCACCTCTTCTCCACTGGGATGACTCCAATGACGTGGTCTTCCTGAGTTTACGACGGGCACTGAGAAGTTGACTACTGTCAAACCGGGCACTAAAAGACCCATGAGGTGAGGGGGAGGCTGCGGAGGGCTGCTGCTTGGGGCTGACGGCATCTGTAAGCCCCTTACTGCCAATATCATCACAAAAGGGTGGTGGAGGTGGTGGTGGTGGTGGAGGGGAGGAAGGCAGAACAAAGGCAGTGGCCATGTTTGGGTGCAAAGAGCAAGGGGCAGAGAGGACGGGCTTAGCTCCGTCAGCAGGTAACGAGAAACAGACTAAACTGCCTGCAGACCCTTCTGGAGGGACCATGGAGGTGTCACAGTCATCTGTCTGCACACTGGCCACCTGTGTCTGTGTCATCATCTGTGTATGCAGCTGCTTTTCTGTTGAAGTCATGGACTGGATGGCTCCACATTTCTTCCTATTGTGAGCCAATCGCAGCCTCTGGGACTTCAGGGTGACCTGACCAGGGTAGCGCTGAAAGGAAAAAAGCAAACATCTGACTTAGTACTAAAAAATTTAGCTCAAGAAGTCAGTGTGCATGTAACCAATATGCCTAGAGTCGATGCCCAGTCTATTCTAGTATATGTGCATGGCTCTACTCACTACCCTACCTGCTTGAAGCTACGTAGGCGGTCCAGGGTCTTCTGTCTCTCCTGTCTAACTCTTGAGTTCCTGAGCTCCTCCTCCTCTTCATTCTTCAAATGTCAGGAGAAAACAATATAAGCTTAGTGGTCAAAGCATAGAAAACACATTAGTGCATTATGAAGGGGGCATATGGAGGCTCAAAGCAGTCTGATATCAAGGTGAAGTTCAAGGCCACTCACCTGGTGAAGACCATGCTGCGAGTCGCCACTGACTTCATTTCTGCGATGCTGGATCTTCTGGTTGTGATTGATGACACAGATTTCCTGATGAGAGCAAATGAATCATGTCAAGAACATTGCTAACAATTACTCTCTTTAAGATACCAGTCTATGCTGTCTGTTGATGCTATGGTGATGGCGCCACAAACTGTTACAGAATGCAGCCTGCCTGTCCCTTTTGAATTATTTCTCCTATTTGTTTTTCTCCTTTGATAGATAGATAGATACTTTATTGATCCCAGGGGAAATTCAAGGTCTCAGCAGCATACATACAAGACAAACACATTCTTTAACAGCAGAAGAGTAATTAAAGTATATAATATAAAAACACAACTAAGCAGTAAGGACAGTAGAAGATAAAGAATATGCTAAATATACTAAAATACAAATTATACTAACACTTAATACAATACATAAAAATATACTAAAATACAAATAACAAAATTACAAATTATACTAACACTTAATCTAAATCAATTCTAAAAACAGTATCCACATAGTGGTGATTAATAAATCAGAGGCGCTTGCAATGACTGAGGCAGGGACTGAGCCTGTGATTCTCTGTGCATAGTAAGGTATGGTAAGGTGCTCTAAGGTGCTCTGTGTGAATGAGTGTCATGGTGGTAGTGCAATGGTGATAGTGGTCATGGTGATGGTGCAAATGAGTAAGTCAACAGTGCAACAATGCAGAAATAAAGTAAAGGAAAGTCTATATATCTATATATTTAACTACTTAAGAAAATGTATAAGTGTGGCCACAGTTCGGCTGTGGCATGGAGGGGGGGGTTATGCATATGTGCTAATGTGCTAATATAGCACGCAAACAGTGAGGCATAAAGACAGTGGTACAAGTGGCTAGTGGACAGGCAGTACCAAACATGGAGGGGATGAAGAGGCAGACAGACTATGCAGAGAAGTCTATCTCTCCTCTTCCCTTAAGTGAGGCATTGAACAGTTCAATGGCCCTGGGGACAAATTACTTTCTCAGTCTGTCAGTTGTGCAAGGCAGTGAGCGAAGTCTCCAGCTGATCAGGCTCTTCTGTTTAACAATAGTGCTGTGGAGTGGGTGACACTCATTGTCCAAGATGTTGATCAGTCTGTTCAGGGTCCTTTTGTCAGATAGTGAAGTGATACACTCCAGTTCAGCTCCCACTACATACAGAGCCAGCTTTCCTTACCAGCCTGTCAATTCGCCCCACATCCTTCTTCCTTGTGCTTCCACCCCAGCATACTACTGCATAGAAGAGGACGCTGGCAACAACAGACTGGTAGAACATCCTGAGGAGCTTACTGCACACATTAAAGGACCGCAGCCTCCTCAGGAAGTACAGCCTGCTCTGCCCTTTCTTGTAGAGTGCATCAGTGTTGGCTGACCAGTCCAGTTTATTGTCCAGGTGGAGACCCAGATACTTGTAGGTGCTAACCACCTCCACATTGACCCCATCAATGTGAACTGGTAGCAGAGTGGGCTTAGACCTGCGGAAATCCACCACCATCTCCTTGGTCTTTGAAGTGTTAAGTTGAAGATGATTGAGTTTGCACCATTGCACAAAGTCCTCCACCAGGCTCCTGTACTCCTCCTCCTGCCCGTTCCTGATACACCCCACAATTGCAGTATCATCAGAAAACTTCTGCATGTGGCATGACTCGGTGTTGTAGCAGAAGTCAGATGTGTACAGGGTGAACAGGACTGGAGAGAGCACAGTTCCCTGTGGCGCTCCGGTGCTGCAGATCACAGTGTCAGAGACAGTTCTTCAGTCTGACGAACTGTGGTCGCTCGGTCAGGTAATCTGTAATCCAGGTTACCAGGTGAGCGTCCACACCCATCTGCAAGAGCTTGTCTCCCAATCTGAGGGGCTGGATGGTGTTAAAAGCACTTGAGAAATCAAAGAACATGATTCTCACAGCACTTTTCCCCTTGTCCAGGTGGGAATGTGTCCTGTGTAGAAGATAAGTGATGGCATCGTCCACGCCCACTTTCTCCTGGTAAGCAAACTGTAACGGGTCTAGTGCATGGCGTACCTGGGGTCTGAGCATGCCTAAGACCAATCGCTCCATTGTCTTCATCACATGTGATGTAAGAGCGACAGGTCTGTAGTCATTAAGCTCACTAGGGTGTGGCTTCTTAGGGACAGGGGTGAGACATGATGTCTTCCACAGTGTTGGAACTTGTCCAAGGTGTAGGCTCAAATTGAAGATGTGCTTCAGTGGTTCCCCCAGTTCAGCAGCACAGGCCTTGAGTAGCCTTGGGCACAGTCTGTCAGGCCCAGCTGCTCCTTTGCCATGCAAGGCAATGCCTTTCTATCAACTGACACTTTTACTTTAGTTTTTGGTTTACACTAGATCAGATTAGTTTTACATTTTCATGGAGTAACAATCTATTTAAACAATGGTGCGCTCAAATACAAGAGATGGTGTGAAGGCGAGAGTGAGACACGAAAGAGGCGCAACGGAATCGGGGAATCACCAGGACATTCAAACATATGTGTCCACACTTGGGTGACAGGCTAGTAGGCTCCAACGGACGGCACCATCACCAAATTCAGAAAAAATGCTATGGTTGCTAGGGTATTGCTAAGGTTCATATGGTGGCATATAAATTTGCTGCTATGCTGGTTGCTAGATAGATAGTTTGATCAATGTTGATAGACAGTTTAATGGATGTGTATATGTAGATAGTTTAATGGATAGATGAATAGTTTGAAGTAAAAAGATGGAGACAAGGTAATGATGTTGGTTGCTATGGTGGTTGCTAGGTTGTTGCTAGGATAATTAAAATGGTTGCTAAGGTGTTGCTAAGGCACATATGGTGGTTGCTATACCAAATAAAGCAGTTGCTATGCTGGTTGCTAGGGTAATCATGTTGGTTACTATGGTGGTTGCTAGGTTGACTTTATAGTGGTGGTTGCTAGATTGTTGCTAGGGTAATTAAGATGGTTGCTAGGGTGTTGCTAGGGAACATATGGTGGTTGCTATGCCATATAAACCATGTGCTATGCTGGTTGCTATGGTGGTTACTAGGTTGACATGGTTTAACCGTTGGAGCCCGATTGACGCAAATTGCGTCAAAAACATTTTTCATTGCTCCGGAACTATTAGTCGCAGCGAGATAAAACCTTTATTGGGTGACGGAGCAGAAGTGGGGTTAATTAAATCATCGTGTCAGATTCCATCATGGCGGACAATGAACATAAATTAATCTTATTTTAATCTTTGTTTAAACTGGTTTAACTAATCCAGGGTTAAAATTAAGATGTCCCTGGTCTCTGGTTAATTAATCCCCTATTTAAACCTAGATTTACTAAGCCTAGTTTAGCTCTGGTGGTGCATGTTGCTGATATTGGCCCTACACATAAAACAAAGCACCAACAACTACACCGTGTTCCAAATTATTATGCAAATTGGATTTAAGTGTCAAACATTTATTTTTGGTTTTTCAATTAAACTCATGGATGGTATTGTGTCTCAGGGCTCTTTAAATCATTGAAATCAATCTCAGACAGCTGTGATAAGTAGTTTTCCTTTGATTGGGCTCACCTGGCAAACTAATTAAGAAAGATGTTGCACATTATTAAGCATGTCACAGGTTTCAAGCAATATGGGAAAGAAAACGGATATCTCTGCTGCTGAAAAGCGTGAAATTGTGTACTACCTTGGAAAAGCTATGAAAACATTGGATATTTCCCGAAAACATATACGTGATCAAAGTACTGTGAAGAAATGTGTCGCTGATTCAGAGCACAGGCGGGTTCGTGCAGACAAAGGCATAATAAGGAAGGTTTCTGCCAGACAACTTCATAGGATTAAGAGAGCAGCTGCTAAAATGCCATTGCAAAGCAGTAAACAGGTAATTGAAGCCGCTGGTGCCTCTGCAGTCCCGCGAACCTCAACGTGTAGGATCCTCAAGAAGTTTGCAAGTGTGCATAAACCTACTTTTCGGCCACCCCTAAACAATGCTTACAAGCAGAAATGGTTGCAGTGGGCTCAGGAATACATGAAGACTAATTTTCAAACAGTTTTGTTCACGGATGAGTGCTGTGCAACCCTAGATGGTCCAGATGGATGGAGTAATGGATGGTTGGTGAATGGCCACCATGTCCCAACAAGGCTGAGACGTCAACAAGGAGGTGGCGGAGTCATGTTTTGGGCCGGAATCATGGGGAGAGAGCTGGTAGGCCACTTTAGGGTCCCTCGGCAAAGTATGTAGAGTTTCTGACTGACCACTTTCTTCCGTGGTACAAAAAGAAGAACCGTGCCTTCCGTAGCAAAATCATCTTTATGCATGACAATGCACCATCTCATGCTGCAAAGAATACCTCTGGCCATAAAAGGAGAGAAACTCATGGTGTGGCCCCAATCAACAAATGACCATTTTTAGTTCTTTACAACTTACAAAATGTCTTGAAACTCAGTTGTGCATAATAATTTGGAACAGTGCATTTTGAGTTTTTAGTTTTGAAAAAAATACTTTTATCATTGGGAGGTTTGTTCAATAAAATTCAAATTATTAACGGTTGATGACTTCAAAATTATACTGACTGTCATTTGCATCAACTATTTAGGAAAATCTGAGAAAAATGTAATTTGCATAATAATTTGGAACGCAGTGTAGTTAATGAACCCGGAGTTTATTACAGAAGACTGTTAATCTCACAGAAGACTGAGATCTCACCTGGAGCATGACGTCTATTGCCCGAAGATAATGCCTTATACAGACTTTCCTTCGAGAGGAGCTGGTAGGGGGACAGTTGGTAAGTGTTCTTTAGTCTGTAATAAACTCAGGGTTCGCTAACTACGTTGTTGTACAACAATACAACTATCAATGAACAGCTGGGTAACATGTGCCCTTGGATGACTGAAAACCAGACGACCACTTCCTGAACCATTTGTAGCATATTCATCACACGAGCTGGGATGCTGAACACTTTGAAAACACATCAGATACATCATGCTGGATATCTATGCTGATATGGACTGGTTAATGTGTTACGAATTGAAAGGAGGGTGTTGGATGGACCAAAACATAATGTCCGAGAGGTGTTCTATTGCATTTAAGTCAGGGAAGTGTGGGGGACAGTCAATGGTATGAATTAATTTATCCTCCAGGAATTGCCTGCACAATCTTGCCACATGTGGCCATCGTTGTGCACCAGGAGAAACCCAAGGCCCACTGCACCAGTACAGGGTCAGAATATTTCATCCCGATACCTAAGAGCAGTGAGGGTGCCGTTGTCCTGCCCACAGAGGTCTGTGCATCCCTCCAAGGGTATGCCTCCCCTGACCATCACTGAGCCTCCACCAATCCGGTCATGATGAATGATGTTGCAGGCAGCATCATGTTCTCCACGACATCTCCAGACCCTTTTATGTCTGTCACATGTGCTCAGGGTGAACCTGCTCTCATCTGTGAAAAGCACAGGGCGCTAGTGGCAGACCTGCCAATTTTGTATTCTATGGCAAATGTCAAATGAGCTCCACGGTGCTGGGCAGTGGGCACAGGTCCCTCTAGAGGCCATCGGGCCCTCAGGCCACCTTAATGAAGTCTGTTTCTGACAGTGTGGCCAGAGACATTTACACCAGTGACCTGCTGGAGGTCATTCTGTAGGGCTCTAGCAGGGTTCCTACTGTTCCTCCTTGCATAAAGGAGCAGATACTGGTCCTGCTACTGGGTTAAGGACCTTCTACCACCCTGCTCTGCTCTCCTAGAGCAACTACCTGTCTCCTGGAATCTCTTCCATGCTCTTGAGACTACGCTGGGAGACACAGCAATCTTTCTGCCAATGGAACATATTGGTGTGCCATTCTGGAGGAGTTGGACTACCTGTGCAACCTCTGTAGGCTCCAGATACTGGCTTATGCTACCAGTAGTAACACTGACACTATCCAAATGCAACACTAGTGAAAAATTAGTCAAGAAGGATAAAGATGGAAAAATTACCAGCTGCCACCACCTGTAAAACCATTCCTGTTTTGGGGGTCGTCTCATAGTTGGCCCTCTAGTACACCTGTAGTAAATTTCGTTGACATCAAAGCAGGTGAACCTGATTCACAACCACCTCTGTTGCATAACTGGCCAGATCAATATCCCACAAGTGTGACTGACTTGATGCTATACTCCTATGACCAAGTGTTCCCTTTATTTTTTTGAGCAGTGTATTAAAGTGCCTACTGGGCTTTCTCTTCTACATCTGTCTCTTGAGTTGTGGTTTTGGGTACGTATTGTCTATTTACAGATTTCAAAATCAATGACTTGTCTGTTAATAGTGGTTTCCGTTGAAAAATGTATTCCCTTTCACTTTAATCTTTAAAGGGTGTTTTCTCAAAATTAGGTTTCCGTACACTGTGGTGGAGAAATATCAGTAACACCTACATAAACTATTCATTACAGATTTCTTCCTATCTATATTTTGTGTTTGATCAGGGAGGAGTTATATTGATATATTTCCAATAGCCTGATATTTTCTACATTTTATACCAAAACATCTGACTCTAAATAGTATTTTCTAATGTATGGGGTGATAGAGAAACATAGCCACAGTCCCTTCTTTAATTTTGTCTTTCTGTATTGTCTCAACATAATGAAACAATACATTTTTAATCTGGCTTCATCCAATTTTCAGATTGTGTGTTTTGTAATATATGCAAATGATGGTACATTTTATGAATAAATGCCTAATTTGCATATATAAACATAAAATCTCAAAAACTTCTAATAGATTTTTTCTTTGGTATGATGTCACTAATCAACTGGAGAAGTTTCATAATGATAGCTATTAATTGAAAATGTGCCCGTGTTGTTCACAACAATCTCAAAAAAACTATATGTTCCACTCCATCTACGACTTTTAGCATCTGATTCAGGAGGGTATTAGGACCAATAAAAACTATGAGACATTTCTGTTGCAATTTTTTTGTCTTTTTGGGCTAGATTGACTGGCTGTCAAACTCTATGAAAAATCGGAAATCGGACCCAAAAATTGCAATCGGTGCATCTCTACTTACAGATAATAAGCAGCCTAGAGCTACATCAACAGTAAAAGCTAGTCTCTATTTCCGTGGTACGTCTGGTCGTCAGGAGATTGAAATGAGTGATTGGTCGTAGAAGTCCTCTTTTGTCAAAATGATTGCTGCATACAGTCTTTCTCACGCAGGACATCTAACGGAGTTTGCACATCAAGGTGAAGTGCTACCAGCCACAACTGCAATGTATTCAATTCCTTGAATGGTAGCCGGTGAAAGCTCAACCCATTGTATTTTCTCGTTCGGTTTTCAAAATTGGGATGCAATCACAAACCATTTCCCCCACTGATATAAATATACACACACAGGCGTATTCCTCTTTCAAAACTTGATCTCACTTTGATGATAGACTGCCTGCTCGATCATTTTTTCATCAAGATCATCACGTTTTCGTTTCTGTGGCTATAGTGGATGAGAGCGTATTGGCTCTGCAATGGGCTGGATATGTCAACGGGGTAGCCTGAGGTGAGTGACCTACGCAAAAACACAAACTTTATAATGCTTCGCTACACTATTTGAGTTAAACGAGCACGGTGGTGTCTCGTAAGGAACCAACCTGTGTTCCATATGTCTTGGAATGGTTTTCTAAGTGTGTTTAGAGGCCCAAATGCATTTAAATAGCATGCCCTCAAGGTTAGCAATATAGCTAATTGCAAAGCACTGCCAGCAAGTGCAGATCTCCGGTTTGGTCGAGTCGATTTTTGTCAGGGTTTTTGATTCCACCAACACGGGTTGACCCTGAGGAGAACGATTTTGAGGTTAAAAAGTGCTGGAATTCTCCTTTAATTGATTAGTTGTTAACTATTATTTTATAAATATTCTGTTTGTGTCATTTTTTAAGGAAAACACATACAAATTCTCTGATTGAAGCTTCTAAAAAGGGTGTAGGGCTGCAACTCAATAGGAAAATACTGTAGACATTGTTTACAGAGTAACTAACTATTGAAGCAGAGAATGGCTGATTTTTAATGCAATGTTTAAATAATCAAACAGAAGCCCATTATCAGCAACCATCCGTCTTGTGTTACCAATGCCACTTTGTGTTTACAAATTTAGGGGCCCTATATCATCTTACACCTAACTAGGGCTACAACAGTAAATTGATTGGTTATCTATTAAATTAGTTTATAAATATTCGGTTTGTGTCATTTTTTAAGGAAAATACATAAAAATTCTCTGTCCAGTAACATCCAGTATCTGGCGATTTTTCCTATGGGAAAATAACATGGGGATTTTGAATTATCGCACCTGTTAAACTCTCGCGGGGATGAAAAAGTCTGGAATGCAGACGTTTTCCTGAACACACTTTTGTCCTCTGCCTTCGAGTGGATACTTTGATCTCCGGTATGTGAAGGCGGCACACTTAGATTTTTGCTACCCCAGAGCTAACTTGCAATGCAACTTGCCATAGGTAGTTAGCTTCAATTAACAACCAGATCTCCTTATATGGGCAAAGATGGCCGTTTTGGGTCTTTTTTGTAGGCGAACTTCAGAGGTCTATTATTTGAACTCATTGGCAAAGTGAAACTAACTTCACCATGGTGTCAGTCAAGGACAAGACAGTTATATGCAGTAAGTTACTTTCACTATTGACTGACAATGGGTTACCATCGCAATCATAGGCTGGAAAAAGCAACACTTACCCTAATCTTGTTAAAATGACTGAATAAAACAACTTTATCCTGCAGAGCTTATTTCTCGTGACCGTGCGTCTTCAGCTGTGCTCCATATATGTCTCTCGCCTCTCCCCTAATCACTTTTAACAGTCATTACCAATTTGCAAATAATGGTGAATAACTACTCATCATGAGATCAGGGTTCCTACACATTTTCCATTTCAAAATTCCATACTTTTTCCATACCCAAATTTTCAAACTTCCAGATTTTTCTACTCATAATCTTGAAATTGCGGCCACTTCTGGTTTGGGATAACTCTGTGAAAAAAAAAAAAACGTATGGACATCTGAAGTGAATTAAAAAAATGACACTTAATATTCGTCCATTTAGTCAGGTCATTTGTCAGGCAACTTGTGCAGGCACTCGCTCAATCCAGTTGTCATCAACTTCAGACTGTAACATTTTTGCCATTCTATCTGGGTAGTGGGTTGGATTTGTTGGAATGAGACCTTGTGGTGGGCCGTCATTGTCATCATTTTCTGCATGGGTATCAGAGTGTTATTTGATGATATCACTTATGAGCAAACAAGTACAAATAATGTGCTGCTGTCATGTACTGCTCTTTCTCTCTTGAAATGCTCTACTACTTCCATGTTCGTTTTTTCCGCTTCTTCCTTCCTGAAAATGGTTTGTAGTGCTAGGTTATCAATTTATCATATCATAGAGATATTGCTTATTACACTTTGTTGAAGACAACTGGATGTGATCTTTCCGCAATGTCTGGGATTTGTCCTCAAAGATACAAAAAAATAAGGCCCAAAATTTTCTTTATTTGAGGCAATTTTTTTTTTTTTTAATTCTACGACAAAGTACGATCATCAGTCAAACGCTCCAATATGCCACACAACAGCTTTAGTTAATGCATGAGACATGGTGCTCATTGACTGAGAGCCCTAATTTCAGCAATGGGAAAAGTGCAAAGTCAATTTTTATAATTTAAAGAAATGATAGTTGACAGTTAAGCTACACAACAGGAATGGTTCATTATGACCTGAGTAGTGATTAGTACTGTAGCTGCAATTACAGATATTTCTCCATACCCTTTTTTCCATACTTATCCAGACCTGGAAATGACTAAAATCAAATTCCATATCTTTATTCTAATTATGTTTCCCATTGTAATGGTGCAATTTGTAATGTTTTCCATGGACGTGTGTTAGTGTGCATTCATGGATGATAGAAGGATGGTGCGTTGTGCACCCGCCAATATGACTGTTGACAATGCGCTCTTAAAATAACATTAACAACTCGCCATAGACTTCTGACCAGGTTTCTCTTGGTCAGTGGCGTAATGAGTTTTAGGTGGTGTACAATAGTGATTTTTAGACAATGCGCTAGGCCACTCCCTAGGTTGTTAATTACCACACCCCTGGGCTCATTGTTTAAAAAATAAACATGCAAAAAAAGTAGTGCTGTCAAACGATTACATTTTTTAATCGTGATTAACTATAGGAATTCAGTGATTAATCACGATTAATCACATATTTTATCACATGATTAAAATTCTATTAATTTGCATTTCTTAACTTTCTAGGAGTCCATATTAACAATATAAAGCAATTATTGTGTATCTATTGTGTATCTTATACTTTATTAACTTAACTTTATACGTAGGTCTATTTGATTATTTCAAATCAAATTTCAAAAGATGTGCAGCAGGCCTTGAGGCAACACAATATAGGCCTATTCTTCAGAAATATAGCTGATATAAACTGAAATAAATGCTACCGAAGAAGTGCATGCACAAAATGTACACACATTATAAAGGCCATAACAAACAGAAAATACTATAAGTATAAATACTATAACTTATTCATACTATATTCATTATCTTTGAGTTCAGTTGAAAATAATGGAATCTAATGTAAATGAATGTCGAAAGCAGAGTGCATCACACTCATGTCAGCATTGGTTTCCACAGCCATTTAAAACACCATTCAGCCGACCACCGGGAGTTGGTGTTTATTATCTCCACGACTACAGGAGGAGGACTAGGAGGAAGTTCTTAGAATATTTGCTACTAGGAAGTGTCTGGCAGTTTGAGGACAAGAAACGCTGCATCAAAGCCACATAAAGCCAAAGAGTCAAAATAGTAGCAACCAAAGAGGATTGTTAACAGAACAGAACAAGTGACGGTGAAAAAATCTTTGGTAGCACACGATTAATGCTACTCTTTGGCCGGCTCGTAAGCCCAAACAAGTGTGTGCAGCATGCCTTTACGTAGCCTAGCCTACTAACAGCAAATCATCATAAAGATACATTTAATCTGCATCACGCCCCATTTTAGCGAAAAAAAGGGAACATTATATCATTGATTCCAATGGGAAAGACAGCTAGTAATCACACGTTGACGTTACATCTAGTTATTAATTCACAGGACATTCAAAGCTACACTTACCATAATATCCCATGTAAAATGGTTAGCTTGCTAGCTAGTTAACTGTGGAACTTTAGTATAACATAGCCAATTATCTCCTAGTTGTAGGAAATAGGCTACGTTCATATTACAATGTTATGTTATTATATGTTATGACATGTAAAGTTAAGCTTGCCGAACTTAGTTATAGTCAGCCATGGGCAGTTTGACTGTGCCTACATTCATGACACTCCTGTTAGAAAACTGCAAGAGCAACAAATAGGAACATAATGGTCACATTAATCCCATAAACACACAGATAACTCTTACACCAAACTTATTTTGTGCCTTTTATTTACGTTTGTTTCAAGATTTAGTAAGTATTTAAGCCCTTTTAGTTCCGCACTTCGATTCAGCATAGGTTTCATTATATCCAAACAGTCATCTTTCCCCTAAAAGGGGGCGTGTAGGTGCAGCACATACAACGTTCCATTCCATTCGTCAGTGCATATTGTTTAGTTTCCAGTCTAGCTGGATCTGGGGCCTGTACTACGAAGGGAGCTTAACCTACCCAGATGTAACCCAGGGTTACTTTGTTAAACCGGGGTTGACAAAACCTGGTTATCTTAAGTGGTGTTAATCGGTACTACGACGCTGATTATGAAGTTGATTTGTTGAGCCGGGGTTAACCTAATTGGAGTTTGTGCGCATTCACATAAAAGGGGCGTGTTGCAGCGCAAGTCAAAACTTTCAATGATGACGCAATCACCTTTTACGGATGAGGAATGCACAATTATTATGACAAGTTATGAGGAATTAAAACCCACTCTACGACAAAAATCAAATACGTTGGCAGTGAACAAAGCAAGGCTGTTGGCAACGTATTGCAGATCGGGTAGCCTTAATGCCTAAAAGTAAAGTTTTATTTCCACATGTTCTTCAAATATGTGTTACGGAGGATTAGCTTGCGGAATGTCTGAAATGAGTTTAAATAATTAAATTGCCTATTTTGAGTTCATAGAAATGCCTACAGATGCAACACAATTTAGAAGTGGGCATATAGATTACAGTAATAGGATAATTGAATGTTTAAGTAGCCCCCATTGACTGATTTAGTGTATGCCTAATCCTGTGAACATTTCAGATGCAACACCATTGCCAAACGCACTTGGCGGCAGGTGAAAATGAAACACAAACACATTATTCAGAATAGTAGGTTTATATAGTTATAGCTTGCATTAATATTTCTTAATTATGAAAACATGTAGGCCTAGTATGCTTATAGCCTTCACTTGGCCTCTGTTTTACAGCTAACAAGAAAAATGTGTCTTTGAACACTAGCCTACTAAGGAGTGTTTTACAGTAGCAGAGGAGTTGGCCTTCGCAAATAATAGTGGAAGGGCGATTGTGGAAGGGGTTGAGGGAGGCATTCGGTTGGATTCTGGTGCTGTGGAAATGTGTAGCCTTTATGTGCAGGGTACAGTAATATGACATTCAATTCAACAAGTTTGTTAAAATTGTGATTTTCATTTATTAGGCCTACTGTAGGCTAGGCTATGTCCGATTTATTTTAGGCTATTCTTGCTCAGATGTTCAGCATACTGTAGGCTAGGCCTATGTCCGATCTATTTTCGGACATACAGTATTCTTGCTCAGATGTTCAGCATCACCGATTAGATGGAATACATGAATGTCCACGTAAGGGTATTGCTATGACGGGTGACATAAGAGACTTCTGCCTAGATCATCTGACAAAGATAACGAATTCCTTCGGCTGACAATCTAGGTACGCCGACATTGTCTCGAATTGTTAGTGGAGGGGTGGTAGGCTACTTATAAAGGGTGTGGTTAACGGAAACCTCGGGTTAACCAAGAACATAACCTGGTCGGAGCAGGTTTGAGATGCAGGGTAAATTGACATGGCAGCATACCTAGGTTAAAACATATCCACCTTTCGTAGTACGAGTTAATCGGGAAGTTATGCCACACGTGATCAAGTTACTCTCGAAGTTACCCAGATAAGCCAGTAACCCCGCTTCGTAGTACAGGCCCCTGGTGTGGTGTTGTAGTTGTTCTAACATTACTAGTTGTTGCATGTGCAGCAACAGCATGTGAAAAAACTACAAAGTTTGTCAGACCAAAAAGAACGTTAATCTCGTGATAAAAAAATTTACGCCGTTAAAATAGGTTTGCGTTAACGTCGTTAATAACAAGTTTAACTGACAGCACTAAAAAAAGAAAATAAACTTTGCACCAGGTGGAAAACCAGTTTTACGCCATGCGCCAGGGAGCAAAATAGGGCCCTATGTCACCATTTTCTGGCATTTTATCAATTAAGGCGAGACACGGCAGGTGAAAACATTGTTTTTTTCATGCACTGGTCAATTTCGAGATTTTGAGCTAGTATGTTACCTTAGCAAGTATTCTATCACACTACTACAACAAAAAAGTCCGATTTACACATTTAGGTGTTTATTTCATTATATTGTGTCTCGTGCCTGTATATTTCTCCTAAATTCAGCAAAAGTTAGCATTCTAACCTTGCATGCACTCCCACGACCGTGAGCCAAAACATATCATGTGTAGTACCGTTGGAAAGCTCTGTTTTTCCTGTATCACGCTATGTGATCCATATATGGACACTTCAGCAACCAATCACAAAAGTTCAAAGGTGAGTCTAGGCTGAGAACGGAATCTCATTGGCTGTCTTTCAAGGCTGTTTTCTCAAAATGAGTTTCCTCTCCCACTCTGAGCACGTAAACTCCACTTCAGAAGCAGGGTCATTCCACGTCAATTCAACCAGGGCCCACGCACTTAGGTCTCAAAAGATTCTGAAAAAATTACCAGGTGTACCTATGTTACCCAGGAGACACACTGTAAAATTTATTTTATGTAAGATCAATACTTTTCAAGATACAGCCAGTTTTACGGGGGGAGGGGGGTGTCGATTTTGCTCGGCCTCTTTTTTTTTGTCAAAGTTCACAAGCCCATAGAGCAAGAACTAGGCTCAAATTTTGCATGCTGGTACATAAATAGGAATAGTATGTAGCAAAATCACCACGTTTGATCTGGATGATCCTGCATGTTCATAGCTGTCCCTCAAAGTTGATCAAAATTTTATTGGATTTTTTGGCTGGGCTCTGTTTAGGCCTTCAGAAGACATATTTGCACTCAACAGGCTAGGCTCTTGATTTATTTTCCTTATTGAGATAAGTAGAAACACTCTCAGAAAAAGCAAACACTCTCAACAAAAAAGAAATCCCTTCAGGGTCTGAACAGCAGACCTCACTTAAATAACTGCTACCTTGCAACACTATCGTTTTGTTAAATCGCAGTTGCAGTAGGCTATTTAGCTCAGCATGGTATTGGTGACGTTTCGTCTGTCACTGACAGAAAACACACAGCGTTTTAGTCAGAGAGGACAGTCACCTCGTTTTTTTAGAACACCAGTGTAACCTTAGGCCTACACAGTCAGTCAAAAATGTTCACAATGTCATGAAAACAAATGCCATTTCCTAGCCCACCTGCCTGCTAGTTAGGAATATCGGAAAGTGACCCATTAGGCCTACCACCCGTGACCTATTTTTGCGTCGGCCTATGCGTCACTTAAAGCAACACCAAAGAACTTTCCCTCTGCCGCACGCACGCTATTTGTTTATCCAGCACCGGCTTTGCAAATAACAATGTCCACAGACAAGGTAGAATATTTTGCATGACTTATAAAAGTACGATGTATTGCGACATCAGATGCAAGTCAAATTTGTAGTTTCTTATGTCTCATTCCATCGAACTACAGATCCGCTACCTGATCTGGCAAACTTACATAGTGCGGTTATAGCCGACAGAGGGCCGCGAAGCGAATGCAGAATTGCCGTTCACCCTGTTACGAGTTGATGAACCACTGAAACGATTTTGGAAACATTATTTTAAGGTACAAAAAACTCTTTGGTGTAGCTATAATATATTAATCTTTATACAAAACCAAAACGGCGGATTCCTAAGGAAACGCAAGCACCCATCCCATTCGGGTATCTTATACTGTATTTGTACCAAAAATGACATTGTAGCCTACAGTGATCCGAAGAGCAGTAAACAGTGTTTTAAGGCTGCGTGTACAAAACCGGTTCTTTATAGATCAGCTGGCTAACGCTGCTTTTGCCAGCTGCCCATTACGCCAGGTCAAATTTTGTATAATTTTATTCAGACGAGATACGTTTAGATTCCCATGAGAACGGTTTAGGGAAAAAATTTAAATTTGCTTTGCCATTTGTTCTACTGTCCCAGAGATGTCCCAGACATCATTCTGTTGTGCCCCGGAAGCATTTTTCATGGTCCCCGGGACATTGTTCAATTCGAGCCCTGCTACACCCGACGCCTTTGTGGCATCAAGTGCGGTGCAAGTCTTGTTCCCATCTTACACCCAACTCAGTGATGATTGTTCCGCAAAGCACTCAAGTTCACAAGCTGTCAAATAAACATTGCACACCCACAGGTGTGTCAATAACAGAAATAGGTGTGGTCAGGCGCATTGTCAAAAATCGCTATTTCAACATCACTAAAAATGATAACGCCACTGACCAAGAAAAACCTGGCCTAAAGTGAAAGGCGCATGTAATCCAGTATCTAGTATGTTCATGTGTACAATGATGAATCCTGTAACACATCGTTTCCCAACCTTGGGGTCGCCTGAAATTCAAATCAGGTCGCCTGAGATACTGGGTATCTTACTATTGACCAGTATATTACATTAAAATATACATATATTAGTGCTGCTGCGATTAGTCGACTTAGTCGACCTAATCGACCATGAAAATTAGTCGACGGCTATTCTTTTAGTCGAAAAGTCGTTTTACTATTGACCGCCTATTTATTTTTGGTCTCAAACGGCTTACTGTAATGTTATATTAACTCTATGTTATTAAGACTGTCTTTGGATGTTAAACAGGCTACTAAGACTTTGGCAGTTTTAAACCCGCTATGCACGCAAACTACGCCAGCAGTAAAGCTGCGTGCCTGCCTGCTTTTAGCGCAATTCATTCTTAGGCAGAGCTAAGTGGGGGGAGCTAAGCTAGTAGGTTACGCTAGTCCAGACTCTGATATAGTATTGTGGAAATTGAAATAAATTAAGTGAAGAGTGTCTCACCGCAACGGCGTGTCATTACTTTAATTCATAAAACGTTAACGTTAAAACGAACATGCCGCCGCCCGTGATATCATCAATCAAGGTGCGTGTCATTTGCATGGTCAATAAGTCACGACGCATATTTTTTTAGCGTTTAAGCCAACTGATAAAGTGAGGTAACCTATGTGGTAAGTGCCTGTAGCCTACTTGCTTTGAACATGCTGATGTTAGGCTCATTTGCAAAGTCCTCAACTTCTGTCGCCTTTCAAAGTTCAGCGTTTCTCAAACTATGGGCCGCGCGGACCAGCACCGGCCGTAACGTGGAAACTGCTGGTCCGGAGCCGTGGAGGGAAATTATTCCCGGGGCTTCATCTGATAATTTGCTGCGCAATTGATCAAGGAACCACGGACTGACAGAAAAAGAAAAACGTTTTTGCAAAAAGTAGGAAATACTTGCTAATTTGGTGTCATCAAACATACAATACAATTAAATGATGGTATGAGCGTTCATTCAATGCGTGAGAGAAACTGAAACCACTTGATAACGTTGGTAGCAAAGCTCCAATTCAACCTATTGGAAGGCTATTTAACCCATTCGTGCTGGACGCAGCATTGACTCTCTCGCTGGTTGCTGCGTAGCGCAGCATGCTTTTTATTTCATGTTTCTAGGTGTGCAGAGGCTTAGATAGTAAGGTTTTGGTAGACGTTAACAATTCTTAGTATTTTTTTCAGAAAACCCTCAGGAAATAAGGTTATTTAGTCTAGAATGCCATAGGATTCTATAGGTGTTTTTAGCAGGAATTTCAGGAGTAAATGGGTTAATTATGAAACTACATTTAATAGAACAATGTGGATTTATGCAACTTCCATAAAAACAGAGCACAGACTACACTACACTATCTAGAGTATTGTATAGTCAAATTTGAATAACGTGGCCAAAAGCTTATGGCATAACTAAATATGTCAATATTATTTCCATTTGCCTACCAGTGTATGATGCTTGCATGAGGGAAACATCCCAAAACGATGACACCCATATAATTGCTGTTTTTTTTAGAAGTATTTATCATGCAACCATGCAAAAGCAATGGAACTATTGTAATTATATTTTACATTAGTAAAGCAGTCCTCTGATGTGCATGTTTTCACAAACTTTTTGTGAACAAGCACTTTAAACACTGGCTGCTTTGAAGTGCATGTATAACAATATAGCATAACAATAATAATTGTGATGTGATATAAGGATAATTTGATGGAGGTGGAGATTTCATGTAGGTGGGCCCTATGACCCCAAAGTATGCCATAACCGGGTCTCAGGTCAAAGAATTTGTCAATGTCCATGGCAACACTGGCATACAAATAAAGTCTATCAAAGGTCTGAGATCAGATCTGAAGGTAGCATTTTAAATGTTTTTTTTTTTATACATAATGTTTTTGAACAGTTTACTTACAGTTCTTCTACAGTTCTTTACTTACTGTACAGTGCTTCTAACAAAAGTAGGGTGATATATATTTTACCTTTTCCCTTTAGTTGAGTTCAAAATAAAACGGACACAACAAAATAACATTTTTTTTTTTTTTTTTTAATTAGTCGTTTAGATTAGTCGACTAATCAAAAAATTAGTCGAAAGATTAGTCGTTAGAAAAATAGTTGTTAGTGGCAGCACTAACATACATTAAATAAAAAAATATTAAAAACCCCATGTAATCAGATCCTTCATTACAATCTGGCTACATACAAATATAGACAGCCCACATTAGATGCTTGATTTACGTAATCATGCTTGATCAACATTTCAAACTAAGTAGCAAAACAACCACACACGCAAAGATATCCATTTGGGGAAAATCAAAGTCCCACTGCAAGGCACCTAACCCGTCACTGCTCCCCGAGCGCCGCTGTAGCAGGCAGCTCACTGCAAAGGGATTAGTGTGTGCTTCACATCACTGTGTGCTCACTTTGTGCTCAGTGTGTTTCACTCACGAATTGGGGACAGAGACCAAATTTCCCTCACGGGATCAAAAGAGTATATACGTCTACTCATATAGCAAAAGTCGTCTACAGACCAAAAAAAATAAAAAATAAAAAAAATCAACTAAAATTTCTTGCATCAGCTCAATATTTTGTTGCTTTTGTACCTTCAGTAGTTAACATGATTTTGTTTCTGATGTCGGAAGTGCCTCATACCTTTTTGTTTCTGAGATAGGCTTTTTTAGCGGTAATGCGCCCCCTTATGGCCTCCAGTTGCCGGGTCTTCTGTTGAAGTTTAGCGATCTCATCTCTAAGCGGGGGGGCAAGGGATGCAGTGTCATCAGTGGCCTGCATGGCATCTGGACTCTCATACGCATCATAATATACCACCTCATCCTGCCTCTCTAAAAAAAAAAAACACACACAAAGAAGAAACACAAATAAGAAAGCACTTTAATTAAACCGTTTATACCCGTTTTCTCCATGTACTTTTGTGGTGGTTGGCCGCCGCCATATAAATATTGCAGCCGCTGTTTCAGGATTAGGGCAGGCACAGAATATAGTGCCAACTGCCTTGTAAGTTATCCTTCTAACCGACTGGCCAGTGCACACCTTGCAATTATACAATTACATACTAATTACTAATACTACTCAAAGTTTATTAGGACCCATCCAGTTTTATTCCACAAACATATTATGGTCATATTGTTGTCTTTGTGCACTTTGTACAAACTAAATGTATTATTATTATCAAAGTCTCCACTCTAAGTTACATGTAAAACTCCATGACTTTTCCCTGACAAAAAAAAATGACCTAGGCCTACTATATAATGAATGGGACATTGAAATTACTTCACTGACCAAAGATTTCAGAGCTTTTTTTCTTTTCAGTGATTGAATAACTGGGCATTGAAAAAACAAAGTAGGGCTAACCACAACAACTCAAGCAAGCAGTAATGGATAAAGCTAATTACCCACTGTAATAATATGCTTTGTGGAAATATATTTGTATTAGTGTATTTTGGCAAGTAGATTTTAAACTACTACAACAAAATTCCCTGATATTGCCCACAATCAGGGAATTGTATTGGACTTTCCATGTCTGGAACAGACTTGATTATAATTCCTTGACATTCCAGAAATGCCATGACCTGTGGAAACCATGTATTATTACCCTGGAAATCCAGAGTTCTCGCGAGAGCACAATGGAATTGTCTCTGCGAGACACTCTGGCAATGAGCAATGATGCACGTTACTTTTACCCCGATACCCCGGAACCAGCTAAACTGATGAAGACAGCGCTGCAACGTTGGAGGACAGTACATATTGGTAGTAGTGTTATCCGATTGCGTCAAAGTCCGAAATCATTCAGAGTAAACATGGTCTAGTGTTATCCAATTGCGTGCAGTGAGATTTTTAAATGCATGCTTGTTGCCGCACCTTGAGTTGGGCCATTACATTGTTCGTGGCCAGACCCTTAATCTTTCTAGATTACCAGGGTCTGGATTTTCCAGGCTAATGTATTATCATCACAGATGTTGAAAGTGGGGTGAGCTACCAAAAAACTCCATTTACTGCAGCTAACTTTTTCTATGTACATCGTGTCAAGGAAGCATGTGTGGTGCAGTCTGTCAGGCAGCAATATTGAAAAAACACAATTTTCACAAATTTTGGTGGAAAGATGTAGCACAGGCTGAGGAAAACCCATTCATTTATGATTGCCTATGTCGCTGTCAATCCCCTGCTACATATTCTAACCACCAATGAGAGCGTCTCTCGGAAAAAAACTCCTCTTCAGACACTTCCCTCCTGAAGAATTAACGCAATGCCATTTTGTTGGGCCTTCAGCCCTGAATGTTTAACGTGTAGACCAGAATATATTTTTAAAAGTAGACTGGCAAAGCGTATTGTTTTGTGCACAGCTAAACAATGGTCCCTCCCTACGCAAAAGTAAAGCTGATAGAACACATGCACAGACAGCTTCATGTGCAGGAGAGAGTGAGCGCGCACAGGTCTTTTATGATTGTTGGCTTCTGATGGTATCTTGCTAATTCACTGAAGAAAGACTTATGATTATGATTACAATGGATAACAGTTTATTGTTAAATGTTTATTACCAACAAGCAAATTGTGCAAATTCGTTGGAAAATGAACCCTGCAACACGGCCTTTAAATCTTAACAATGTAGGCAATTATTACCCCGGCTTATTTGGAGACTGGCCTTTATTTATAAATAGAATCCCGGCCCGTAGATTTGAGGATCTATGGTATGCACGCGTGTTTCAGGCATAGTGCAGGTCCTAATCTCTGACTGAAAATACGCAGTACTTGTGCATTTACATAACAATATTGAATAAATTTCTCTGACTGTATGAAAAAATATCTGACCTGTCGCAAGTTCACCAAGCTCCCGATCTCCTTCTGGTCCCCTTTTAGTGGACTGAGGTAGGTTCTTTTAAAAGGGACTATGTGAAAATGCCCTTAAATATCATCTTAGACAATATACACTGCACACCCCTAGTCTACAGTGCAACAAAAAATAAGCTTAGCCTGCATACAGCTTTGGCAGTTATTGAGGACCCTCTTTGACTCAGTTTGACAAGTCCATCTGTGTGTCAACAAATGTCTTACCCATCATCTGTCTACGCAGACTTTGTAGCTGTGCAGAAAGCAGCAGTTCCTCATACTTCAGGATCTCAAACTGAATCTCATAAAGCTGCAGCTGCAGTTCATAATACAGTGCCTCCAGGTGGTCCAAGTGTTTCATTGCATCTTCCCCATCCTGAAGAGCCTGCATCTAAGAAAGAGAGAACAGACCCAGAAGATTAGGGAAAAGAAGAGGTGGGGAGGTAAACAGTGAAAGTATTGTAAATCAGCTATGGTCATTTACCCAGGTGGATCTCATGTGTGTGTCCTATGCGAGCATCCTTTGCTTATCCTTGAATGATTATAATTCAGTAGGGTCTGTCTAGGGACCTTTTGGGTTATCCTCAGGTGTGACTTTCTTAATTCATTAATTCACATGGATTAGATTTGAAGATTTGATTTGAAAAATATTTTACATTTTAACACGTAAATGAAGGGATATCGGGATTAACCGACATGTCTATTACATGCACATGGGTAGACCTGTACCGGTATTGAATATCATCATTATTATAATAAACGTGCAGTAAGCAGAATTTAAATATGGCTGCATTTGACACTTTTACATATTAAAATGACATAGTCCTAACAGTAGGCCTACCAGCTGTTTTGAGTTAAGGCCATGTTTAGCCTAATTGAATAACTTAATGATGGAGAAGATATTTTCAGACCTGCCATCCTTGAAGAAATGTCAGTATTACCTCAAACCAGGGAAAACACATTGCCCACCTTGGCCTTCATGTATGCAGCCAAAAAACAGACCAAACAACATAAATGCTGACAATCTGTTTTAAAGCCTAATCCTTATCTATACAAATCACTGGTGTTGATAGAAAGGGACTGTGGATATCCATTTTCTGGTATCTGTTCTAGCATGTCTGGTTTATTAGTACCTCTTTTCAATCCATTATTATTTGATATTTTTTTTGTGAAGAAATACATCTATCACTCATGTTATGTTGGTGTCTTTCTGCTCCTCTCGTGTCTACTGAGGCTGCAATGATCACATTTCCGACTAAAGGGGTGGGTCTCAGCAATAGGTGCGTTATGTCAGTCTACTGTAGAAGCCTAGGTCTCGCTTGTTTGCGCGCTAATTATAAAGAACTATGATCTATATGCTACACAGAAAACAAACAAATTAAACACCCATCACTGAGCAAGTCAAAATATTTTGCTAGGTCCACTTTCAGATTTGTTGCTAATAACTACATTTGGCCTTGGAAAGGTCTGCTCCCTGAGAACGTCATGTCTAACCATCATCGACACATGGAAAATATAATGCTAAATGAAATAACTCGTGAACAAGCAATAACTTTCCAAGACCAGAACCTGTTTTCCCTTGGTCGAACCCTGTTCGAGTAGCAGAAAACGAATGAACGAATGTCAGAAACGAATGACTTTCTGCAGGCGCTTATGTAACCTATAGAGTATCTCGTAAATTACCCCACTAATAATGCCCTGAATGGTAAAAAACTTCTACAGTAGTACAACTATGTTCTGTATCATACAACAAGGCATTGAAAAGTTTGTTGAAAAGTTTGCATTGAAAAGTATACCAGGAGTTTATTTAAATAACACTTGCCCGATGGATTCTACTCTCTGCTGCTATCTACCGCTGCGTCGACGTTAGGGGCAATAATAAAGGGGTAATAAAGGGGCAGCCGTGGCCTACGGGTTAGCGCTTCGGACTTGTAACCGGAGGGTTGCCAGTTCGAACCCCGACCAGTAGGCACAGCTGAAGTGCCCTTGAGCAAGGCACCTAACCCCTCACTGCTCCCCGAGCGCCGCTGTTGTTGCAGGCTCACTGCGCTGGGATTAGTGTGTGCTTCACCTCACTGTGTGTTCACTGTGTGCTGAGTGTGTGTCACTAATTCACGGATTGGGATAAATGCAGAGACCACTCAAAAGAGTATATATACTTATACTTATATTTTGTTCGTAGTACCAGTTTGCAACAATTATTAGTTAACACTAAGTTGTAAACACTTCGGAAAAAAATCAGACATGAAATCCAAAATAATTGACGTTTGAAGGGAAAACTTTCTGCTGAAAGGAATGATACTGGATCTCCAAACCAGATCAATGAGAGACAACCTGATATTCAGTGGGATTCAAGAAGGAAACAACG
The DNA here is from genome assembly GCF_018492685.1 of Alosa sapidissima. NCBI lineage: Eukaryota > Metazoa > Chordata > Actinopteri > Clupeiformes > Clupeidae > Alosa > Alosa sapidissima. The sequence continues at coordinate 1,741,603 of NC_055969.1, read as the reverse complement.
AGAATGTAGAAGAAACTCTGAAATCATTCATGGAGAGCAAGCTAAAAACACCGAAAGCAACTATAGCTGAGATTCCCTTTGCCCAAGTCCATCGGATTGGGAAGAAAAGATCCTACACAAATGCACTTCAAGGAGGGAAAGCCATGGATCCATCAGCCAACAGTGAGGGTCAACTTCTACAACCTCCTCTTGACACCAGCTCATCCAAAACGCCCGGACCCAGGCCTATCGTTGCACGGTTTGACCACTCCAAACAACGCGACTACATCAAAGGACTTGGGAGAAGACTCCGGGGCAAGTCGTTCGGCATGAACGAGCAGTTCCCGACTACCATACTGGAGCGCCGCCGAGTGCTTCTCCCTATATACCGTAAAAATCGAAAGGACGGGCACTGGGTGAGTCTGATTGCAGACGAACTTTATATTGACAATCAACTATTTAAAGATCCAAATATTACACCATGGCTAGAACAAAGACAAAACTAGAGCAATAGCCATCCCAGCTCGATTAGTGCGGACTTCTCAGCGGCTATCTTCACTTAAAATTTGAGAACAGGCTCCAGTGAATTAAAGACTTCAGTATTAAGACTATAAGAACAGGCTTTTATATATTTTTTTGTCTTTCTATCATTATGTGGATGCAGGAGGCCGTTACAGACTATAGGCTATGCTACATACAGTAAAATCACAAATCTAACGGCTCTGTCTGTATACATCACTTAATTGCCATGACATCAAAAGGCCAATCCAAAACCTACTCATATTCGAGTTATACCATGTTCTTCCTCAAACTCATGTATCAACTTATCATTGTTTTCACATAATAAGTGGTCAAGCAGAGTCCTGCACGGGTTCGGTACCCGCGGGTACCCGACGGGTGACCCGCACATTTTGATGAAACGGGTGAAAAATATTCTACTGTGTCGGATGCGGGTGCGGGTCGGGTCGGACACGGGTCTAAATTGGAATTGGCCTTTCATAAACATCACATAGCCTACATACGTAACAATATTTTATACATAGTAACACATCCTAAATAATATGCCTGCAATTCAAGTTGATAAAAGCATTTGAAATGCATATTTCTTGTGTAACCTACGTGCCTTCCCAAAACTCTCTAGATGCCTACTTTCACTTTTAAAAATCACATGCGCGGGATCTGCCTGCAGTCTTTCAGAACGAAGTGGCTGCTTATTGATTAAAAAACACCTAAAGATGACTCTTTTGACATTGTCATGGTGGAGAGAGCATGCTCGTTTATTTCCCAATATTGCTTAGATTGTGAGATCTATTGCCATCCCTGCGTGGGAAAAGGTAGGCCACATTTTTTCCCATTCAATCTTGCACTCAAATAATATTTATGTTTGCCTATATTTGCATAAAGTTTCACAGGCTAATGCATAATCCGGTGTAGGCTATGACCGAACCATTCCTTCATTTAGCCTACTACTGCTGTTAATGTAAGTTTAATGATGTGTGCGCAAGGCGGTGTTTGAATCCTAAATTAGGCATTTGCGTGGCGATAGCCTTGTAGCCGCATCTGCTTGAAGAGTGGTAAAATGTTATCACTCTGAGTGTTGTATTGTGGTTTTCATCATGTAGGATAGGCTTGTCAACTTCAGCTGAAGTTGGATCTGCAGTGTTAATGGTTGTGTAATTAGTTCCTTAAACGTGTCTGTTTAACTTGGGTGGTAGACTGATTTTAACTCGGGCACGGGTCGGGGGCCAGTTTTATTTAATGCGGGTCGGGTACGGAATTTAACTATCTCTGGTGTCGGAAAACGGGTCGGATGCGGTTTTAAACATGACGGGTACGGGTGGGTGCGGATTTAAAAAATTGGACCCGTGCAGGACTCTGTGGTCAAGTAAGCTGACAGCATGTGCTCTGCATGTTGTTATACTGTATAAGTCATTTTGTTTAGGGCATGTTTTTTGGTTTTTGTGGATATAGGTTGTATGTTCTGTAAGAATGTATATTTGTCTGCATGTCAAAGTGTTTGCTTGCTTTCTCATGAAGACTTAAGCTTTAAAGTAGCAGCACAGTACGCTCTTGTGGGAAGATATCACAATGTAGGGTCCTTTAATACAAGTCCCATAACTGATTCATGGTAGTCCCGGTAAAGATGATGTCTTGGAACGTAAGAGGATTCAGCTCCCCAGCAAAAAGAACAAAAATATTCCATCATCTAAAAGGACTGGGATCTGATATCTCGTTTTTTGCAAGAAACCCACCTCAAAGAAGTAGAATAAAAAAAAACTTAAAAGTACAATGGATAGGGCAGACAAACCATTCTACCTTTAACTCTAAAAAGGGAGGGGTTTCTATCTTAATTGCCAAAAAAAATCTCCTTTTCATTTAGTTCCTCATTGATTGACTCAGAGGGGCGCAAATAATTGTGAACGGGACCATTGGGAATAACAATATAGCATTAGCTAATATAGATGGTCCAAACACAGATGACCCTGCCTTTTATCATTCTTTATTTGCCGCACTCTCCAACTTTTCAGATTCATTTATTATTTTAGGGGGGGACTTTAATACCATACTGGATTCACAAATGGATCGCTCTTCAATAACTCCCAGACAGAAAACAAATCACTCTTCTTCGACACTTTAAGCAATACATGCTAGATAATGGACTGATTGATGTGTGGAGACTGAAAAACCATGCCTCTAGAGAATACACTTACTATTCAACTGTTCATAAAAGTTTTTCCTGACTAGATTATTTTTTGGTTAATAACTCTTGCGCATGCAATATTATAGACTCAACTATTCATAGTATTATCATCTCAGATCATGGTATTACCCTTTTAGCAGACCAACACTCCTTCCCACCTCCAAGGTGGCATTTTAACACCTCGCTTCTGAGTGATAAAGAATTTTATAATTATTTCACATCTGACTGGAATTCTTTCTTGTATAGGAATGACACTCCTGAGATTAGTTCATGCACATTGTGGAAAACTGCCAAGGTGTTCATGAGGGGAAGAATAATTTCATATTGCTCGTATAAAAAGAAAAAAAAAAGACAGGGCAGAGGAACAACAACTACTGAAAGAAATTAAGAGACTGGAAATTCTGACACCTGACAGACCAGTAAATACAGAGTTATTGGATGTTAAATATAAATTGAATAGCATATACAGTGGGGAGAATAAGTATTTGAACCCATGCTAAAGTTGACTAAAATGCTCATTGGGTTCAAAAACACACCATGCCAATCTCTAGGTATGGTGAAGGGTATGTGATGATGTGGGGCTATTTTAATTCCAAAGGCCAAGGGAACTTTATCAGGATGCATAGTATCCTGGATCCATGAAATAAGTGGCATTTAAAAATAAAAAATCTGCCTGCCTCTATGGGAATTTAACATAGGGGTCACATACTTATTTCCCCTGTAATTTAAGGAAGGAACATTTATTTATTTATGATACATTCTTCATTCACTAAGAAAATTGGTGTCCTTAAAGGTTGGATTTTTACTAGTTGTTTTAATTAAGGCATTAAGATCAATTTCTAACATATTTTTCTTTTTAGTCAACTTTAGCATTTGGGTTCAAATATTTATTCTCCCCACTGTATAACAAGAAAACAAGAAGCGGTATGTCTCAAGCTCCGACATCTTCATTTTGAGTTTGGAGACAAGACAGGCAAACTCTTAGCCAATTAAATTAAACAGCAACATGAGAAGTCAATCATATCCTCAATAATAGATGCATCTGGCACTGCATCCACAAAGGCTGAGGTGATTAATGGAACCTTTAGATCATTTTACAAAAAATTGTACACCTCAGAGCAGGATGCCTCAACTCAGAAGATTTCCTGGGGAATATAGCCTTACCCAAGGTGTCTAAAATACAAACAGAGCAGTTAGAGAGCCCTCTTTCATTAGAGGAAATCACTAAAGGCCTCAATCTCCTGCCCAGTAATAAATCTCCAGGGCCTAATGGCTATCCGGCAGAATTTTATGAATAATTTCCCCACTCTTCATTAAAATGGCAGCTGAAATGCAACAAAAGGGTACTATACCCAATCACGGCATATATTACACTGATTCCCGAGCCGCATAAAGACCATAGCCAATGCGCCAATTATCACCTATATCATTGATTAATAATATAATAATAATAATAATAATAAGCTTTATTTGTATAGCACCTTTCATACACAGAATGCAGCTCAAAGTGCTTTACATTTGAAGCATGTAACACAATAATAGTCAGTCAGTCATTATCAATCACTTTTCTTTGCTGTTTATGATCTACTCAGCAACATATCAAAAATATAGAAAATGACGTCATAAGACTGGCAGCCTTAACCCTCTTACCCCCCACAAGCACGCCATATGGCAACTGTGGCAAGGAAAAACTCCCATATTCCAGGAAGAAACCTTGAGCAGAACCTGACTTAATAGGGGGAGCCCATCTGCTTCTGGCTGGCTGCGCCCTCCAATAGTAGCAGATGTAGAATAATCTGAAAATGTAGTCTACAGGATAAGATGAGTTAACTAAAAGCTTTCCTGTACAGGTATGTTTTCAGATCTTTTTTAAAAATATTTACTGAACTCGCCTGCTTGATGTACAGAGGCAGGGTGTTCCATAGTTTGGGGGCATAATGGATAAACGCAGCTTCTCCACTTTGTTTGTGGAGCACTTTGGGTACGATTAAAAGATTAGAATTGGATGATCTAAGTTTCCTTTGTGGTTGATAAGATATTAAAAGCTCAGAGATATATGAAGGTGCTATGCCATTCAGAGCTTTGTAAGTAATTAACATAACCTTAAAATCAATTCTATAGGAAATAGGGAGCCAGTGCAGTTCAGCCAACACAGGGGTGATGTGTTCTCTCTTCTTAGTCTTAGTTAAAAGTCTAGCCGCAGAGTTCTGTATGAGTGCCAATTTCTTTAGATGTTTTTTGGGAAGACCAGTGAAAAGTGCATTGCAGTAGTCTAACCTGCTAGTGATAAAGACGTGAATTAGTTTTTCTGCATCTTGTTGAGTTAAAAAGGGCCGCACTTTGGCAATGTTTCTCAAGTGGAAATAGGCTGTCTGAGTAATAAACTAATTTAGATATTAAAATCATCAGCAAAGTGATAGCAACTTGAATGGAGTCAGTAATCACACCTTTAATACATTTAGACCAAACAGGCTTCATTAAAGGAAGGCGATGATCAGATAACACCCGAAGATTGTTTAATCTAATTAGTGCCCACAGGAATAGCCTCACTAAATCCAACTCGCCATTCATCATAGCCACCCTCGACGCTGAAAAGGCGTTCGACAGAGTAGAATGGTCCTTCCTTTTTGCAACATTAAAATAATTTGGTTTCCCCCTTTATTTTATCAATTGGATAGAAACAATCTATAACTCACCACAGGCCTTAGTAATAGCCAATGGAGCAATCTCCAAACCATTCCAGTTACAAAGGGGTACCTGGCAAGGATGCCCCCTATCCCCAATGCTATTTGCCTTATTTACTAAACCCCTAGCAGCTGGCATTAGACAATGTGGAAAGATATCAGGAATAACATCCGAGTCTCATCACCACAAAATAAGTCTTTATGCAGACGATATCTTACTATATATTACCAACCCCTCATCATCACTCCCACTGATCCACAAGCTGATAAAAGACTATGGCAATGTGTCAGGATATTATCAATTGGTCAAAATCCGAAATATTGTCAGTATCAGACACAGCAGACATGGTTTGGAAGGCTGAGGAGTGGAATCTCCCTTTTAAAAGAACCTTCCAAAGTAATTAAGTACCTCGGCATTCAAGTACCTTCTAACCTGAATGATCTATTCAAGATTAAAAGATAATTCTGGTATTTAGCACTTTTAGTCCCTTTTCTAACTAACCACTCCGTGAGTTACAGTTTTGAAATGAACGTTAAAGGTGAAAATGAACGTTAAGGGTTGTTTTAAGGACATGTTTGTGCATGCCTGTAGGCAGCCACTCTGAAGCAGTAAAGGCGATTCAAAATGAGTCAGAAAAGTGGAGACAGGACCAATCGTCAAAATGTCGGTGTCCACCACTCTAGTTCATCTAAAACAAACCAGAAAAGGGACTCAAAGTGCTAAATACCGGAATTATCCTTTAACTATAACACCCTCCTGCAGGACATCAAAGATAGCCTTGAAAGGTGGAATAAGTTGCCATTATCCCTACTCGGACGAGTCTCCACCAATAAATTGAATATCCTTCCGAGAGTAAATTATCTTTTGTCCATGATCACTGTTACCCCTCCCTCTGGATGGTTCTCCTCCCTTAATAGCGCCATCACCAGATTTTACTGGAAAGGGGGTAACGCACAAATCAGTTTAAGCTCGCTTCAGAGGCCAAAACACAGTGGAGGACTTGGAGCCCCAAATTTTCATTATTATTTTTCTACATGTTTGCCATTGGATTAAGTTTGACAATCCTCCTTGGTTAGATATTGAAAATACGTTAACTCAAGGGCCGAGACTGCAGAACCTTTTATTTATGGATAAAACTATTAAAAAATCTATAGGTTACGATAGTTGTACAATCAATACATCATTACCAGCATGGTGGAAGACAAATGAAATCCTCAAGTCTAACTTCTCAGTTTCCATACACACCCCACTGTGGAACAACCACGTTTCTTGTGAACAATAAACCCCTTTTAATGCCAATATGGAAGAGGAAACAGAATCGGGGCATTTATTAAGTGTGCTTGCAAAGCAGCATACTTATTGTTCTTCTTAAGTTTTATCATCATTATTAGGGGTCCGAGCAGCGTAGCTGCCCCTATTGTTTCTGTACCGTTCATTTTTTGCCAAAATTCTGTAAAAGTAATACTGCAGCCTAAACCGTAACTCCAAAACTCTTGACATTTTCAGGTATGGTTACCAGTACCCCCCTCTACCCATAACCCAAAATTTGGGGTACTGCACCCAAAGGTGGCGCTATTGGAAAAAAAAGTTAATTATGCTTATTTCTCCTTACCAGATTGACCTAGACTCAAAATTCTTTAATAATATTAATCTCTAAACTCAGATGCATCTTTTTGGCCCTGGTGTTATGGTCTACAAATGTTTACTTTTGCCACAATTTCATGGAAAAGCCAAACATTATAAAAAGTTTCACACTCTTCAAAAATAATCAAATCTTCACCAAAATTCTCACAGACAATGTTTAGACCAAGCCTCACAAACGTTATCGCTCAGAATTTTGATATTTTGTTCCATTTCAGAGATATAGGCCAATAAAGTTAGACCACTTAGGCCTTTTTTCCTAGATCACCTATATTCCTATAAACCGTAAGTCCTAGAAACTTGACATTTTCAAGTATTATTACCAGTACCCCCCACTACCCATAACCCAAAATTTGGGTTACTGCACCCAAAGGTGGCGCTCCTGTCAAAAACGCTTATTTCTCCTTACCAGATTGACCTAGACTCAAAATTCTTTCATTATATTAATCTCTACATTCAGATGCATCTTTTTCACCCTGGTCTTATGCTCTAAAAATGTTTACTTTTGCCACAAATTCAGAGAAAAGCCAAACATCATAAAAGGTTTCACAGGCTTCAAAAATTATCAAATCTTCACCAAAATTCTCACAGACAATGTTTAGACAAAGCCTCACAATTAGACAACTGCCTGCTTCAATGGCGGCGCTCGGGGAGCAGTGAGGGGTTAGGTGCCTTGCTCAAGGGCACTTCAGCCGCGGCCCACTGGTCGGGGCTCGAACCGGCAACCCTCCGGTTACAAGTCCAGAGTGCTAACCAGTGGGCTACGGCTGCCCCAACCAGTGGCACCTATACCACCTATATTCCTATATATACCCCAACCAGTCCTATATCACCTATATTCCTATATGAGTATTTTTTCATACAACCGCTATTAGGTGGATACCATTAACAGTGCACATTTTCAGATCTGTACTCTTTTTTATAAAGCCCTTAATTCTATTGTCAAATGTATGCTAGGAATTTTGTGAATGTGACTACCAAATATGTAGGATTGTCAGTGGCTCAGTGGGATAATGCCTAGTGCTGGTGTTTGTTAGGTTGAGAGTTCGAATCCTGGTAGAGCTTTAGGCTCAACCTGCATTTGCTATTGGTTATTGAAGATTCACACCATTGAACAGCACCTGAATGACATCAGGCAATCAACATACACAGTCATTAGTTGCCAAGAATCAGAATTCCGGGACTCTCTATTACATTTAGGGGAACTTCTTTGTTTACTATTTTTCCTTCATCATTAAGTCGATCATATTTATATTTCATCCATTAGTGTTCTTCTCTACAAATGTCTAATTGCCCCAGAATTTCAAAAAGTTTTCAGGTGTACTCTTTCAGGAAAGCCCTTCATTTTATTGTCAAATGTATGCTTGGAGTTTTTCTTGTGTGTTTATCAACACGCATTTTCACCAAGTGAAAGTGACTGCCCAATGTGTATCACTGTCAGTGGCTCAGTGGGATAATGCCTTGTACTGGTGTTTCTTAGGTTGAGAGTTCAAATCCCTATTACAGCTTTAGGAGCAATGTGCACATGCTATTGGTCATTTACGATTCACACCATTGAACAGCACCTGAATGACATCAGCCAATCAACATTCACACTCATCAGTTGCCAAAAATCAGAATTCCGGGACTCTCCGGGATTTAGGGGAACTTCTTTGTTTACTACTTTTCCTTCATCATTACGTCTATCATATTTATATTTCATCCATTAGTGTTCATCTCTACAAATGTCTAATTGCCCCAGAATTTCAAAAAGTTTTCAGATGTACTCTTTTAGGAAAGCCCTTCATTTTATTGTAAAAATGTATGCTTGGAGTTTTTCTTGTTGTGTGTTACCAATACACATTTTCACCATGTGAATGGCCAACATGTAGGGTTGACAGTGGCTCAGTGGGATAATGCCTTGTACTGGTGATCCTTAGGTTGAGAGTTCAAATCCCACTTGAAGCATTAGTGTTCGAATGCTGTTGGGTTGTGGAGGTTAGCATACCACAATAGAATGCTGTTGGGTTCTGGAGGTTAGCACACTATAACATTACAGCTACTTGTCAATATGGACTTGTAGTGCAAGGCAAGTATAACTGTATAATTATAGGCTGTTTATCTTATTGACTCCGACACAGCTGTAGCCTATAATTATTTGTTATTCTTATAATATTTGTCATTTCTTATACATATTTAGTCAGCTCTTCCACTTGACAGAACAACTCTATATCGGTTCTGTTGCCATGGCGCCGCCGCGTTCGGACGCCTTTTTGGTTGCTCCGCCTAATTTGTGCTTATATTTACTTTTTTACCTTGTATTAACCCCTAATTTTTTAAAGGTTTAATGCATGGGGTAACGTGAGGTGCGTCAGAAAAAAGATAGGCCTGTCCCTCTCAAAACATGTTAAAATAGTGTGATTAGCAACCAGAAAAGAAAAAAATCCCGGGGGATACATCCCCGGACCCCCGCGTTATTATTATTCGGCAATTATGACTGGCCTGCACTGCTAAAAAAAATCTAGAGGTCACGGTCATCTCATTTAAATGGTGAGAACGTCAAATGTAAGTAGGCCTATAAGTCAGAAGAGCTACATATGCGACTGATTACACATTTAATTCACCTGAACAGTGTTTGATTCCTGTTTATAGGCTACTCACTGGAAATCTTGGACCTAACAGTTACTGTGCAAAGCACAGATTCCATTACTGTTATCTGTTATCACAGATTTCATTCCATATTAGCCACCAACAACTGGGTAATTGGAGGCGGACAGAGTACACAGCTTCATTACTTGAGTAAAAGTACAGATACCCTTTGCTAAATTTTACTCAAGTACAAGTAAAAGTACAACAGTCAGATGTCTACTTAAGTAAAAGTACTGAAGTACTTGTTTTAAAAGTACTTGAGTATCAAGAGTACAAGAGTAGCCTACATTTTTTTTTTTTTCAAATATTGCATTACTACTGCCACAGTGCTTACATTTATGTACAGAAACGTCCTACATGGAGTTATGAAAATGTTTAATGTTAATACCTTGGAGAATGTAAAAGGAATTGAAATTAAAATCAAGTAATTTTCATCTTTTTACCATGTTGCCAGGGATGGGCAGTATTTCTAATACATAAAATGTGTATTTCAAATACAAAATACTATTTTGTAATTGAAACACTTGAAGTGAAAACTATCATTAACTTGTTCAGAAAATTTAAATAGTCTGGTGAGGTGGGGCCACAGTTTGGCACATTCCCGGGATGGACCTGCTGTGTCTTCATCCATTGTTTCGTCCATGGTTATGTCTCTTATCTAAATCTGACCATGGAGTTGACTTTGGTGGAAAGCTGAAGGTGATTGCTGATAGGCTGTCCCAATCAGTGGCGCCTGCACAATCCAATCACGTTTGAGAGGGGAAACAACAAATTGAGGATTTCCGAGATTTTTCTTTTTTCCTTTTTTTTTTTAGAAGAAGTAACGGTTATGGATAGAAATGTGGTGGAGTAAAGAGTACAATATTTGCCTCTCAAATGTACTTGAGTAAAGTCATGAGTACTCCCCAAAAATGATACTTGAGTAAAGTACAGATCCCTCAAAATTGTACTCAAGTACTGTGCTCAAGTAAATGTACTCTGTTACTGTCCGGCTCTGTGGGTAATGATGTTGTTATGCATGTACAAAATACAACATTTGAACACCCATATTGCTGCTGTTGTACTTCATTGTATACAGCTGTTAATGTGATGAGGCTACTCATATTTCAAGCCACATTTCTCCGGCCCCTCAGTTGTGATGCTTTTCATGAACTGGCCCCCATTACAAACTAATTGAATAGCCCTGCATTAGATTATCGTCTAATGGCATCAAAAAAGTTTACCCGAAATGAAGTGTTGGGTCTTCTAGTCGCGGACCCTGATTCTGAAGGGGAATATCTGCCTTCAGAAAATGACGGTGATTCGTTTAGTGAGGCTTCAGATGCGTCCCTGCCTTGCAATGATGCAGCTGGACAAAGTGAGAGTTTAGCTTACACCAAGCACAAACGTTGAATCGTTTGCCCAATGTCACTGGTGGGAATAATGTTTCACGGGGTCGGAGTGTTCATCGGGAAGTTAGCAGGGTGTTAGTGGTGTGGCGAACGAGGCTGGAGGTAGCCTAACGTCCATGTAGCGCTAGCTTCTGTCTTCTGACCGTATGCCTCTCCGCAATCGCGGCGACAGTAACGTGGTGGAGCCTTTGTCTAATGCCACTGGGTATGTTAGACGAGGTCGAAGTGCTCATAGGACAGTTAGGGGGGTCGTAGAGGCAGTGTGGGGAGTCGCAATGAGAATGACAGTAGGCCTAGTCCGAGCTGCGCAAATTCTCTCCACTCGGCGCGAGCGAGGCAGATCTGGCCATGCTGCTCGCAGCAGGAGCAGAGGTGGTGACACGGGGCAGGGGAGCCATTAGGCCATGCATAGTCTATCACAAGATGATGGGAATGCCGGCCCTGTATGGATAGGGATAGGGAGTCATTATCTCTACAGCAAAAGGCCTGCTACATAAAAAAAATTGTCAGCCATTTATTAGTAATGGTTTACACTATCTATTTCCCTGACCATTTAGTACATACACTATGTGTTCTTTTTTGTGTGTTCATGTCCTTGTGATGTGTGTGTCCTTGTCAGCTAAGAAAAAAACAACAACAAAAACATAAAAAATACTAACATTGTCTCGTCATCTCACTCCTGATCTGTGCCTTGCCGTGGCAAGTGAGCTTTTGAACTAAACAGGTCTTGTCTACTTGTGTTTGTGTGTCATCTGAATAATATATATGTGCCCCATACATGGAATCAGAGTGCCTACTGTATGTAGTAAATGGAAAATCTCTACAGCAAAAGGCCAGCCTACCGGTACATGCATTTGGTTTGTTTCTGCCATTTATTAGTAATGATTTACACAGTTTGTTTACTACTTAGTATTTACCTGAGCATTCAGTATTGTGCAATATAGCATACAGAAGGTGAGGGACATTTTGGGGGGAAAGAAGTGGTGCATTTTATCATTCAAACATGCGACTTTTCATGAAAATTCTATAATCCAAGATGGCCGCCACCATATGACGTCATAATATGTAAATTAGATATAAACATTTAATCCCTAAATAAACTTTGGGTCATCCTTAATATTTCTCTAATTTACAGAAAGTCTCTATCTCATCACTTTTAAGATATAGCCTATTGAAATGAAGATGTCAAAAAAGTAGCATTGCTACCCTTTGCATGGTCACCGGGGTTTGATTCCTGACAATTGCCCATCCCTTGGTTTTAAAGGTCCGTCACAAATACTGCACTTCAAGATTTCTACAACAACTGGTTTTAATGTTCATATGCTATTTAAACCCCTCAATTGCCACTTGTGTCTCTTATTATTATGATTGTAATAAATTAATTGTAATTGTACTTGCATTCTACATTCATTATGCATATTCATTCATTTTCTCAATTGTCTAATTCTTATTACTATATTCCTTAGAGAAATTAGGTCATTTCTAATCAGTAGACCTATTTAAAATATTTTTTTTAATAATGGTATTTTAGGAAGTGTTCTTTTGTAAATTGTTCTTTGTTGGGATGGCAGCTTGACAATAGATGACAGGAACAGGATAAACAAAGTCCTTAAAATGCAGGTTCCATAATTGGTCTGAGCCTGTGTTCTCTGGAGGCCATTTTAGAGCAGAGAACTATGAGGGAGGACCATCCTCTGCATAGCATCTTTGTAAATAATGGTAGAAGTAAACAACTTTTATTACCCAGTTGCTCCCCTGAAAGGTTTAGAAGGTCCTTTGTTCCCTCAGCAATCAGGCTTTTTAAAAACTGCTGACTAATGCTGCTGTATAGTATCTGCTATCTCAGTAGTGTTTTTAGTGGCCATTTTCTGACACAATGGTACTTATATATTCATTTTTGCACACATCAGTGATGTGGTGGTAACTGCTTTGACCATGAAGAGCATCATGGGTACCTCTTCACAAAGACCATGCTTCTTCTGCTCCAGGCATATCTCTTTGGCCCTCATCAGCTGCAGTGTCTCCTTAGATACAGCATACTGGAGCTTCTCCATGCGCTCCACAGCTGCAGTCCATGCAGCTTTGCCAAACTTACGCTGGTCAACCTTCATACGCTCGTACATCACTAGAAAGGTAAAAACTCTGATCACATTTGAATCAATTTGGATGTCTCATAGCAAGTAACACTGCAATAGTCTGTGTACATGTGTACGTAGGACACTGTAGTGTTGTCATTACATTTCTGTGCTCGAGCTGTAGTCTCAAAGTACTTGACCGTAAGGTCCTGAATGGAGAGAGCAGCGGTGTGAGCCTTCTTTTGCCAGTCTTCATCCTCATGCTTCAACCCCTCCACACGTCGTGGGCCGAGGTACTCTGTCTCAAGGGATATCTTAGGGGAAAAACATGAAGTCAAAGTCATGAAGTGCTTCTTCTGAAGGAGTTCCTAAAGTTTCACATAGTTCATTACATGACAAAATGTAATGCTGGCTAGTGCCAGTAGGCTGTGTGCTGTCTACACTTCTGTAGTTAACCAGAACTTAAAATCAATCAAATTAATCACCATGATTTTGTGAGGGTTTGTTGAAAGCCATCTTCTGTCAGAATCAACTTTATAATTAAGATCATGTGGGGTCAGGCTGCTGATGGTATTTGCCATTTGTGCTCCTTCTCAAACCATCATTGGGGAGCGATTAATCACTACTGCCAGCCACATAGACAGGTTTAAAGTCACTTTCGGTGTTGGCGGCTGCCATAGTCTTAATCCCTGGCCAGGACTCTTTTTTTTTTTTTTTTTAGATAGACTCGTTGCTTGACTTATCGTGACTAAATTCAAGATGGCGGCGAACGGTAAACTTCCTGAAGGTACTGTCTGTATAAATAGTCTTGTAAATAAACTACTAATACTTTTTCAAAGTTCTCAATGTCTCGTTTTAAATGTCAGTGCCCTCGGAAGTCTACCAATGAAGTGTGGAGCTACTTTGAGCCTCGTAAATGGTGTAAAACAGTGATTTATTTGCATGGCTAGGCCGATGCCCGAGGCACCCCCATCGAAAACCTGTTGGTAGCATCGGCTAACTAGCGCCAGATTTCGGAGTGCAAGGGACAAGCCGAGATGAGCTATGAGACAAAAGTTCAGTTTTATTTTTAAAAAGTTGTGGGCAGAGGAAACAGTTGAACAGGATCTGTAGTCTTAAAAGGTGCCCTGCCACACAAAACCGTTTTTACTTGTATTTTTTTCAACATGTTAGGTCCATATGTGTTTGTGCTATGTCGTGAATGTGAAAATGAACAGCTAACTCCTCTGTCAGCTCTAGCCACTGAAAAGAAATAAGCGGAGAAATTAGGCCAATTGCAAAAGCTCTTCAGATTGACGTGGAATTGATGAGCTCATTACTATTCATGAGCTCGCCCAGTTGAGACCATGCCCACAAAATTTGTTTAGCTCTGACAGTTTTCGTAGGCCTATGCAAGAATGGCTGAATGTCAACGGACTTAAACAATGCATTTTGCCCAAGAACCCAGACTTGAGGATCAAATGGCTTCAGTTTATTTTTTGGAACAGTGTCACAGGCTTTGCAAAAAAGTTGCTGTTGAAGCCTGGAGCAGGCTACCATCGCAGTCTACGACCACTGCCTGTAAGTAAAACGTAATTGTCAACTCAATGAAGTGCTATGTTATACAGGTTTAATGAACTCACTAGCCTAGCAGGTTTTATTTATGCACATTTGGACAATGCTAGCACTCACTAGCCAAGCTAAGTTCATGCCATGAAGCTAAAATTAGTTGATAACGGCTGTCATGTTATGGACGAAACCTACTAGCTGTTAGCCAATCAGAGTCAAGCAGCTTAGCTCGTTGAATATTAATGAGAACTGGCGCAAATCGAGCTGAGTCTTCAAGCAGGCTTTCAATACCACACTAGAATGGCTTGAAACAAGGTAACAAAGGCATGTTTTCCACAAAAAAAATGTACAGAGTCCATGGTAGAACATTACCACAAAGTAATGGAATATGTGTGCCAGGGCATCTTTAAGAAAGCCAGATTGTATGCTTAAAGCCTGAGACAGTAGATTGTTTAAAAGTTGAATGTAGATAGTGTAATGGATGTTGATAGACAGAAAGTTTAATGGATGTTGACAGGCAGATTGGTTTAATGGATGTTGGGTGGATGAGTGAATGTTTGAAGATGATATCTGGATAGAAAGTTGGATGGAATGTGCCTTATATCCTTGTAGAATTGGCCTAGTTGAGCAGAAAGCAGTTGATACAGGTGCAATCAGTTTAATTGGCTCTTTGAGGGGGCCTAGTTGAGCAGCTGGCAGTTGATACAGGTACAAATCAAACTGAATTAGCCCATTGCAATGTCATAGTGCCAATGCAAAGTCTATGGGGAAAATAAGCTTGTTTTTTGTTACTATATAAAAATACATTCCTTAAGTGTCCTTTTCAGGACCTACGCTACAAAGTTTGAAATTTCTCCGTTAAACGGTTGAAGCTGAATTAGACGCAGAAATATGGTGGGAGGAATAAAAAGAAGACGACGACGACTTTGGATAACAGAACAGTGCATTTTCATGCGCTGTAAAAAGAGGCCGACAACTTCGGATAACAGAACAGTGCATTTTCATGCACTGTGATAAAAAGAAGAAGAAGAACAAGTCTTCGGAGAAAGGTTTTGAACAACTCTTCTTTTTTTCTGCCCGCCGCCATCTTGCCAGCCAAGGAGTGAGTTGTCCAAAACCTTTCTTTTTAGTAAACTGTGTACACGAACAATGTTCTCAATGCTCGAGTTCATGTGTAGAGGCACTGATGATACTTAAATCAAAGTTTCATGTTGTGTCGAGCCTTCTTAGTGTTTTAAAAATAGCGATTTTGACGCCATCATGTATCAAAATAGTATTGCCCCTAGGATTCCCATTCAAAAGGCCATTTCACCCGAAAACGGCAACTCAACAAGTTTAAAAGTGGCGCTTCGGACACAATTATGTTGTTAAACGAAAGTTTGACTCCGGTACATTCACAAAAACACCCTCGGATGCATTTTGGCAAGAGTTACACTTTAAGCAACAGATAACATTGCGACCAATGCAACACTCAGGGTAGGTGCAGTATATGTGTAAACAAGGGAATCGATGTTAATCACCTTGATCTGCTGTCGGCGTAGCATAGCCAGCTCCCTCATGTCTCTGAAGGGTTGGAGCAGGTAGTGATATAATTCAGTGGTGGCCTCCACAAGGTCTCCATATGCTTCATCCTGCTGAGTATACAGATCAAGCAGCTCCACCATGCTCTCCATGCTGCGCTGCCTCTCTAACAGCTGGGCAAAGACGAAGACAAAGATATTTCATTAGTTTTCCACAATGTGCTACCAGCTGAAACTAGATGTACCGCAAAGCGGCACAAAATATGGCCTCCGCTCAGTCCTGCACATTCTATCTGCAAAAGTAAATCACGCTTGTCAATCTCCTACTCCATCCCCTACTTTTAGTGCTGCCGTGATTAGTCAACGTAATCGACCATGAAAATTAGCCTACTTATTTTTGGTCCCCCATCTCAAATGGCTCGCTGTAATGTTATTAACTCTGTTATTAACTCTTGAGAGTTCATGTTTTAAACCCTGCCATGCACGCAACTTTTGAGTATGTAAAGGAGTGTGCATGTGTGCGTTTGTGTATAAGTGTTCACTTGTCAGTGTGTGTGTGTGTGTGTGGGTGGGGGGGTAGTAATGGTGTGTGTGTGTGCGTTTGTACCTTAAATTATTGTACCTTAAATAACAATTTAATATTATTAATATTCTACTTATTTATTTACTTCTGATTTAGGATTATGGATTATGATTTTTGTGCCGTGATCACACCCAATTAAAGCAAATTCAAATATCACTGTTGGAAAGAGCCCGACCAATTCATCGGCGAGCTGATATTACCAGCCGATATTAGGCATTTTCCAAACTATCGGTATCTGCATTTCAGGGTTCCCACTCTAAGTCAAATGTAAAATTCATTGACTTTTCCTTCATTTCCCTGACAAAAAAAACTGAATTTCCATGACGTACTAAGCTAATTACTAACGTATAGCGTTCAAGAATATTTTTCTTTTTGGAGTGGGAGATGAATAAATGGGCATTGAATAAACAAAGTTGGGATACTCAAGGAAGCATTAAAGCAAATAACCAGATCAGCGTAGACGTATTTGTATTACCGTATTTTTCGGACCATAAGTCGCTCTGGAGTATAAGTCGCATCAGTCAAAAAATGCGTCGTACTGGACTATAAGTCGCATATTAGAAATGTATTGCACGAAATCCAAGACCAAGAACAGACATTTAATCTGGAAAGGTAAATTATTCAACTACACAATAGCACACAGAACAACAGGCTGAATAGGTGTCTGATATGTTAACGTAACGCAGTTATTCAGCTACACTATTTAGCCAGCTTGATGCTGGTTAGCTTGGTGACAAGAAAATTAAAATGTCAGTTCCTGGTTGCACAGTTTGTTGCATGAAGTACGATGCATCCTTAAAAACAGTTCTGTTTGCTAAAACTGCTGTTTTGTGTTGACGGTCACATCGCTTAGACTGTCCTTGGTGGTTCTGTCAGTGCCGTCAGTGAGTGTAAACTGTTACATTAAGCTCACAAAGACTGCACACAAAATAAATGTAAGCATATGAAACAAGTTTTCTGAGCTAACATTAATTCCCAAATACTCACATACTCCTTAGTCTTGGTCTTCTTTTTTTTGCATTTCAACATAGGTGTTTACACCAAGCAAGAAAGTGCAAGGTTTGCAAAGGCTAAAAGTAAAGTAAAACTTTTGCTTGCATAGCCCACAATGTAGATTGTGCAATGGCAGTTTTCAAAAGGTGAAAAGACTATACACTACTTAATTTTTAAAAAGTACTGTATAAGAGCCTTTCATTAGGAAACCAGATAGTTAGGCCTATTTCAACAGATAATGCCCTACCTTGATCAAAATTGTTATGGGAGAACATTTTTAAATTGTGTTGGTTAAAAATTACTATCAGCCGATAAATCGGTTATCAGCTTTTAAAGCTCTCAAATATCGATCAGTATCGGTCTTCAAAATCCCATGTCGGTCAGGCTCTACAGGCCAAATGCTTCAGACTTCTAAGAAATGAGCAGTTTATCAACCATCTTTACTGGTTTTATCAAGTCGATATGGCCAAAATAAGTAAGGGATAATGTATAGAACGCCGGTCATTACTGGGAAAATAAGTCCCGACAGGGCGAACCGGACCACGACGCGCAGCGAAAAACATCGACACATCGAAATGTTAGTCAAAGTTTAATAATGTTCTGCACCTTTTACTGAAGAATAAAGAAAATTAAGAAGACATCTGAGCTGCACCGGCGTCTCTCCTCTCTAAAATATCTGTCCTGGCCTGGTTGCAACGGATTGTGGCCAAACGACAGAAGCGCGGAGAACCCTCCTTTGTCTACCAAAATGTGTTACTTTGTGCCCCGCGCTCCCCCACTGCTTGTGAAAGAAGGGGATGGGGGAGGGGGGCTTAACGTGAAAAAGCTTAATGTCACAAAACGGCAACGAGTCGTTTTAGGCTACAGGCCTTCATAATGGTAGGCTACAGGAAGTGGGGGGAGGGTATGGGATGACCAGAGCCGTCATCTATCGTCTTTCCAGGCACACAGCTCGTTATATAGCCTATCGACTGCCTTAACAGATAGGCTTTGCTCTTGGGTTTGGCCTTACAGCGAACTCAATGCTCTTGTTGCTTGCAGTTTGTTAAATAAAGCGATGCAGATTACATTATTTATTTCTGATTAATTGCGTCTTTTGATGTATTTTGCAACATTTGCTTGTTAGGCTGGGCTACTGTCAATGTCCTGTACAGGTCAATGTTCAACAATTGCTGGTGTAGGCCTAGGCTATTAATCAATTAGGGACTGTTCGTTATTTATTTAATTAAGGGGCTACCGGAGGAGTTTTGGGAGCGTTAGTCAAAAAAGACGTGACCCTCCCTCGCCAGCAAGAATTTTTTCTATGACCCTCCAAAGTGATTGAGAAAAAACGCATGACCCTCCCCAGTCCCAACAATTTATTGATGCCTTAGGCTACTGGGTCAATTTGGGAGCTTGTATGCTACGACTACTTCCTTGAAATGCCTTGAAAAGGCTGTCGTTTGCACAATTTCACAAATAATCACCGGGACCGAAACAAACCTGTCAACTTTTCCCGGGTTTATCGCATATTTTAACTTTTTCCTCGCTGTCTTAGGAGGAGCTGCAGGGCCGTCGCAAGGGGATGCGAGGCCCTGTGCGAACTTGACAGATGCAAGGCCCTTTTCACTTACGTGCATAAAATCATGCGTTAGCTTACTTTACACATAGCCAAGGCTACCGTCGGTGTATTTTAATAGTAGCCTAGTCTAATAAGCTACACCAGCTTGCCTTTAAGAGGGGAAATTCAATTGTATAGCCTATAACATTAGCTGAGTCACATATTTGGCCATATGGTGTTTATCATAGGCTACATCACGAAACCAAATAGTGTAACAAAGGCGAACACTTTAACAGGGGGAATTAATTGGGCATGAATCATTATGCTGAACGGTATTTGTCAATGAGCAGAAACACACACGACATTCAAACTATTGATAAGATGTACTGGTCTGTATCTATAGGCTAACATTGGACAAATAAATGACACTGACTCGCCATATCCTGACTCAGGAAAAAAAACATTTTCTTGCTTTGCCGCAAACTCAGCAATGAAATCATAGGCCAGTTTGCAGGTAGCCTAACGTCTTTTTCATAGAAGGGAGAGCCTAGTCTCTCCTGTGACATGGAGGTGCGCAAATAGTTTTTAATAGCCTGTTCAACTTCGAAAAGCTTCGTTCACCCGATGCCAGTCACTGATCACAATTTCAAAGTTCGGAAAGCTTCATCTTTTTAAGTTTTAAGTGCAGTGGCCCCTATCTGCCCCCTTTGGAATTATATCTTGAGCCTATTATAAGGTCCAGTGCGTTATGTCCTGGGATTCGGATGTGCTCAAAAAGAAAAGAAAAAACACTTTTTTATAGATGGTTATGAGGAGCAATGTGAGAAAGAAATTTGATGATCATTGATCGTTGTTTTGGGACGTTAAGCCTTTTCCATAGGCGTCAGTGAAGGAGATTGAAGAATGACCATTTTTTTATACGAAAATATTTATTAACTACAAAAACTCAGTGTCTAAAAACTCAGTGTCATTCAGACTCAACCCTCTTGTTGTTTTATTATCTTTTTCGTTGTCGTTTGAACGTTGGCAAGCAGGCATGTTGCGGTTGCAATTTAAGTGAAATTTCTACAGTAGGCCTACAACATACTGTTAGGCTGGGCTACTGTCAATGTACTTGTACAGGTAAATGTTCAACAATTGCTGGTGTACAGGTTATATAATCAATTAGCTAAATCATTTGTCCAGCTGTTTAAAAAATTTTTCGTGCTACATTCAAACGCAAAAGGTGCTTTGATATATTTTTCGTTTAAACGTCGGCAAGCAGGCATGCTTTGGTTGCAATGAATGAGGATAATTGCTTTTTTTTGCATTATTTTGAATATGACTCGCTCCAGTCTCAACAGCACGTACTTTTTCCACACGCTAAGTTCTAACACACATAGGCCTATCCCCTCTCGCTTTCTCTCTCTCCATCCCTGCACACGGTGCTTTCTTAAAGGAGCTGCACCATTTTACAACAATTGCATCTACATTTTCATATTAGAATGTTTTGTCAAGTGTAAGCTTAAACTACCGTGATCAATTTAAGTTCCCGTGCCCCCGCTGCGTCATGGAAGCAGTAAGTCAGTCGCATCAAAAATAGTAGTTGCACCCAAGTGACACCTTGTGGTTGTTTGTGTCAACTGCAGTTTGTGCCATTTCTGCTGAGAAAATGGGGTGCGTGATTCATGAAGGAACCCGTCCAAACTTAACGGGGACCCACTGTAACACCATATTATATTATGTTAATTATATGTAGAGATTAGAATTTTAGGGTCGATAACAATAACCGATATTTATTGGTTTGTTGTGGCCGATACCGATACGATAACCAATAATATTACTCTTGAAAAAAAATTGTGAAAAGTATTGGGGACAGCATTCATAAGCATCATTTAACTGCAGTAATTTTACCTACCACCAATGATGGTGATAGCGGGGATACGTCACTTCTGTTGATGTTCAAACAAACCAGAGAGCTAGCTCGCTATTCCCTCCCGTGCAATTAAAACTCTCCTAAACACGCATCTCGTCGGTTATTGGTTGAAACACTTTATTTTGCCTTTGAGGGGTTGCCAACCCTTGTTGGTAGCATTTGTTTTTGTGTACAGATCTCAGAGCCTAGGTTGTCTACAGAGACACGTTTTTTTTTTTACTGCCTGCTTATGGAGCAGGCAGCTAGCGGATCGTTAGGAAGGATTAGATGAATGTGATCATTTATGATTGGGCCTTTTTTGGGACTGAAATCGCAACCTTTAAATTGGGTATATATGTATATTCTGTTGATATATATATATATATATATATATATATATATAAACAGAAGTGACGTATCCCCGCTATCACCATCACCCCACTATTAAGTGTGTTGACTTTTTTGCGTGCACACTTTTCCCTATGAGAAAGTAGTAGGCTACTGGAAAGAATTCAAAACTACTTTCACCCCTGCTTTTACATGCAAATATAAAATAAAAACCACCTATGAATAACCAAGAATGTTTTATGCAGATCATTATTGGCAGGGATTGGCCTGGATTATGATTTAGCCTAGCCTACAGCATCGTAGTGGTATGATTTAAAACATCACAGGGTGAAAGTGAGAATTCATGAATTATTTTAAAGTAAATTTCTAAATATCGAGATATATATTGTATAATTTTTTGTCGAAATAGACTAAAAATATTGCGATATTATTTTTTAGCCATATCGCCCAGCCCTACATGCCATGTTTGGGCATTAATATTGGGGGCAGCCGTGGCCTACTGGTTAGCGCTTCAGACTTGTAACCGGAGGATTGCCAGTTCGAATCCCGATCAGTAGGAACGGCTGAAGTGCCCTTGAGCAAGGCACGTAACCCCTCACCCGAGCGCCGCTGTTGTTGCAGGCAGCTCACTGCGCCGGGATTAGTGTGTGCTTCACCTCACTGTGTGTTCACTGTGTGCTGAGTGTGTTTCACTAATTCACAGATTGGGATAAATGCAGAGACCAAATTTCCCTCACGGGATCAAAAGAGTACTTAGATAATTACTTATAATATGTTAACAAATATGGTCCCTAGCCTCCCCAAATTTTCTAGGTTGGAAGACCAACTCATAAAAAGCATGTGTAAACAATTTAAAGAAGCACTATGCAGGTCTGGTTATTCCTTCGCTGTTTCTGGGTTTCCACTGGATTTGGGCTCGCATTTTTCACTACACAGCTCCCCCTGCAGCTTCGGTAATGACTGCTACGCTAACAATCTGCTGTACTAACAATGCTTTTTGGCAATAAATCGTATACTGTTGGAAAGCCTGTTTAGTTCCCTTTCAAATGGTATCCCATGTGTAAGGAATATGCACTTGTGGGATGAGCAGCAGGGTTGAGTATGTGGGCTGCGCCCATGGAAAATTTGCCAAATCTTCTCTACCATTGCCAAACAGCTTATTCTGCCATTGACTTGTTTGATGTTTGTTGGATTGGATGATTGAAGTTTGAAGAAACAAGAGACATTTTTTTTGTTCTAAGTTTATATGGATATTTAATGTGCAAAGTACTAATATTGTACCATGTCCCATTCACAGAATAAATGCATATAGTTACAGGTGATTTGGGAATACCAAAATAAACATTTACAACTAGAATGCATTTCCGGAGGAACTGCGAAGTGTGTTTGCTCTGGTGCGGTCACCAATGTGAGCAGACAGTGGCAATATCTCAAAAGCACTAGGAGGGCTATTCAACTATTGGCCTACGGGGCGAATGCAGCCCGTTGGATTTTATCTGCCTTCCTTCAAATCTAGCTTCCATAACTAAGATCAAATCAATAAAATAAAATGACAGCAGTGATTGGCTGTAAAAATAAACAATGTTACGCGGCTTGCGCCTCTCACACTGGGCTGTCAGATAACCTACAGAGGAATTGACCAATGGCAGCAGTTAAGGTTTCACTGTGGTTTATTTAACAAATGTAAAATATGACTGGCATTAAAATGCTGCTTGTTTGTCATACACTCCCGTTTTTCCCCGGTTTCTCTCGTATTTCATGATCTCGCCCTCCCGTTTTGTTATTTCTCCCGAGAAACTCCTGGAACTTGCATGACCATCAAACTTAATTTTACAATCACGGATCCATTAATTTTTTCTGTTAGTCTGACATTCCCATTTCCTCAAACTCAAAAGTAGAATTGACGATGCAGCCACACCCCAATGTCACGTCCAGCATGTATGCCAAGATACACAAATGCACACGCACGTGCTGCAGCGTCAACTCTCCTCTAATTTTAGACTGCAGACAATTAAAATATACACATCAACCTATTGAAATCTTGCTACTTTGAAGTCACCGGTGTGTATTTTGGCGTTCATTCACGACAATTAAAGCAACACCATGGAAGTTTTGCTCTCGGGGTCCCCCTACAGTTGAGAAACAGTATTGTCTTCTACTACTGTCGTAAAATCTGTCATGGTTACACCAGGGGATACACGTGTATTTGTTGACAAGCGATACCCCGCCAGCGTTGTGTGTGAAATGTCTTCATCCCAGGTACAGTGGCATATATTTCAGCATGTCATATGAATATAATTTCATGGGTTTTATTTTTTTCAAAACGCCAAAAGATCGCGTAGCTCACGTTTACAAGCCAGCGTCATTATAGTAGCCTATTGGCTACTGTTTTACAGAATGGATATGCTAATTCAATTTAATAGTTGTGTGGTAATAGCCATATATCGTCAATATTATAATATCAAGCTACCATAGATGAATCTGCAAAGTCGAAAAATCGATTGCATTAGCCTGAGGCAAGACACTTTCACCAGAAAAATAAACAAACAAACATGACTATCAGCCTGCAGTCATTAGGCTAGATGATTTCAGTGTTTCCCATACATTGACTTACTTGTGGCGGCCTACCACAATATCAACACTGACCACCACACAATGATTTTCCAAGTTGTACTACTTAAATTGAATGAAATCCTTTCATTGTAGAGCTATGTGCACCTTTGCACAGCCTCTCCTTGAGTCTCTGTCCCTCAACAAACCTGCATGCATGTCCTGCAAGGATTGTTGTTGGCATAGAAGACAACTGGCTAAATTGTGATTAAATCCGTTAGCATCATAACCACGTAACCATAGCGATTATATGTCAAACATTTGCGATTTACAGGTCATCGATTTCAATGCTCAAATCAGAACGAGAATGCTACCAGATTATTGATAGGCTAATTCACTCCTCTACTAGCAGTAGATTAATGAAGATAAATGGAGACAGCTAGGCAGCATAGCTAGGCAGACAACAAATTCGAAAAACTAGAGATAGTATGCAAGAAATAGGCCTACACTTACTAGTCCAACAGCATGACGACCAAGTCAGCATCGGTTGGGCACCCCTCCTCCTCCTTTAGCTCATGCCAGCGAGCGAACGCTGATATTGATCCTCGTCCTGCCTTTGATTTTGTCACCCTCCCTTTCTCTTTCTAATCTCCTCCGACAAAACCTATGCCTTCTTCGGTTTCGTTACTGCTTCGGCCATGACAACAACATACGCGTGACAGCCGGCAAACAAACGCTAGTTCTCTTACGTCCGAATTTGAGGAAATGGGGGTGGGGGGTGGGAAGTGAAGTATGCCGTAAAGCAGTCGAATTTTGTAGTTCTTTTTGTGCTCGGGTTACTACCCGCACCCAGAACTTCCGTAGTGCAAGTAAAAGCGATACAGACCCCGTCAGGCTATGGCATACGTGTCATTCAACCTATTGTAAGTCGATGTACCATCACAAGGGTCTTGGAAATATATTATGAAGGTTGAAAAACTCCATAGTGTTGCGTTCTGTTTACATTACAACCTCACAGTTGGAACGGTTTCAAAATAAAAAGCGGTTTCAAAATAAAAGCCCCCCGAAACAGAAATGGAAATAAGGAATGCATTAATAGTAATATTAAAAAAAGATTGAATCGAATCGTGGATTTGGAGAATAGTGACATCCCTATAGGCCATACATACATACATACATACATACATACAGACAGACAGACGGATGGATGTAATGTAGCATAGTTGTAGGCCTAGGCCTAATGTTTATTGTGAAATAAAATAAGTAGCCTAGAAGGCAACATTTGAAATGAGGAGAAATAAGCCAAGATAAGAGTAATTGGGAAGAAAAACAGAGTAGCCTTAGCTATTTTAAGATCTTAACGTCAACTTGAAATAAGATTTGAGCTGAGACAAGGAGGGACATTCCACAGCTGGTTCCTTGAACCTGTCTATCAGGAACTTTAAATGCTTTTTTTATGTTGAACAGAAATCCTGCTTTGTCTAGTAACGTTGTTAGTGGTGCTTCAAATTGACACTTTTAATGATCGCTAGGCTACTGTCTCAGAATATAAACATGTATAACAGACGTTTCAATTGTTATTAAAAGCTCTTTCTTCACTGTCTAGCTTTCTCCTCGTTAAGCAATCCATGATTTGAAAATAACTTACTTATCGCTAACTTACATATTCATCCAATTTCTCTTCCTGTCTCCTCTCTTTCGTTTTCCCTGTCAGGCTGAGTCTGTTCACCATGGTAACTTCACTCACTGACTCGACTGTATCAGAATGCACAGATTTGATTGGTTGAGTAGCAGCAAGTGAGATGATGATTCCTGAAGCTACTGAAGTTAATCCTCTGTTAAAGCCTACGAAACATTTAGCACAGCTTTGAAATCTTCTGTGAAAATATCTCAATATGGTCCGGGACTGGATAGGATTACGTCAAGGTCCGGACCCGGACCGTCAAATTGTTAGAAGAAATGTTGTGATTAACACATTATAACTGTTATTGTTGATACACAATAGGCATCCTCGGAACATAATCTTTGGAGCATCTTTGGAGTTTTGGAGGAAGGCTGCAGGCAGATAACTGGCATGCGTATCTATTTCGGTAAGGTAAAAGCAACAAACGAAATGCTACTGATGCAGTGTTGCAAGGAGTGTATGAAGCATGTTAAATACGCAAACACTTGATTCTGTACAAACACTGAATCCCCCCAAAAGAAAAGAAAAAATCTCCCGTTTTTTTAAAAGCTAAACATTGGCAGGTATGGTTTGTCAGGATACTGGTTTCACTGACTTATTTTAAAAATATGAGCTATGACAGAAGTTGGGTGTGAATGGTATTCATCCCCTAATACTGTTTTACTGGTTTATTTGACAAATAATCTGTATGGACCTGCTCTATAAGCACCTTATGTCTGTATGAAATTGTTTTGAGAACCTATTCAAGGTTTCCCCAGGTTTGACCACCCCAAATTTAAGACTTAAAGACCATTTTAAGACCACTTTAATGAAAATTAAGACCTACATCGTACCAATTATGCAGTCGTAAAACACCAGATCAGATCCCCATACCGTATTTTCCGGACTATAAGTCGCATCAGATGTGTCATGAACAGGAAAAAAACATATAAGTCGCACCGGACTATAAGTCACATTTATTTAGAAATGTATTTCACAAAATCCAAAACCAAAAACAGACAGAGCTTATGTATGTAAAAGATTGATGAAGACGAAGGAGTGAAGGCAGCCAAGAGGAGGGCCGGAAGGTAATTGAAAAAAATGCTGATGTGGTACATCAAAATTTAGCTAAAATGTGATGAATACAATGCAATCAAGCTTTTTGGGCAATGTGGAGTCACAAGCCGGCAGCAGATTAAATACTCACGAGAGAAAAAGATGCGGTTTTAAAAGGATGTGCAGACCGAAGCTGCAGCAAGCAGGTGATATTTAGAAATGTATTTCACAAAATCCAAGACAGGGTATCTGCACATTTTCCAAGTGCAAATTTAAAGACATTTAAGACCTTTTCAAGACATCTTAATGGAAAAATTAAGACCACAGCAAAAAGATACATACGACAACAGTTTTTTTTTCTACTAATTTTAACCCCCACCCAATTTTGGATGTCTACAGAAGTTACGAAATATATTTTGGCGAAAGAAAATGAATTGTGACCTTCACAGCTATAAATGCCCAATTTTAGGGTCTGGGCTGCTTGCTTTTGAAGCTGGCTGTACATATCTGGTTGTGCTTACTAGGCCTACTTTATATCATTTACTATGTGCATCTATTCCCAATCCCATATGCATCATATGTCCCATATACAGCACAGCAAATTACAGTTAATCCACTACTTTACATTTTGCATACCAGTTGTATTTAAACAAACCAAAGCTTGACTGAAACATTGTAAAACATTGTTTTGTTTTAAATTAATTAAGAGAGAGGTCCTCCTCGGATCCTGCTGAAAACTGCTGGTTTCATCTCAAGCACGCACATATTATGAACGCACGTTTTTTTTTTTATGTAGCAGTCGCCGACAATCAAAAAAAATATGCGGTTATATTTCACAACTTTTGCGAAGTAGGCCTACTGGGAAAGTCTGGCAAACAAGCTGCTGACAGATATTGGCCTACAGGTATTATAACTTAGACAGATATTTCCCTAGGCTAGGCAGCAACACACGCTGGAAAGATGCAAACAGATCAACTTAACATGTACAGTATTTCCTTCTGATTGCGAAAATGCAAGTCAGTCCGTGGTTCCTTCATAAATTGCGCAGCAAATTATCAGACGAGTGACAGAAGCACTGCGCATAATTTGACCAGCAGTCTTCGCGGCCATAGTTTGTGAAACCATGCTGCATCCGAGCAAAGATTCTAGATGCCCAACGCAACTCCAAAAAGGACGACAAATGACGTTCGGCTTGAGGCTGCGCCGGACGCCGGACAGAGCTTTTAAAATCCATATGTCCGGCCTAAATTCGAACATATGGCCACCCTATCGCTAACTGGCTTATCAACTTTCTCCCGCTCACGTAGGCTACCTGTGTATCTCTCAGGCCTCGGCTACACCACGAAAACGTCAGGCATATTTGTACATATTATTACCGTTTTCACACCTTTAACCACACCCGTGAAAATAATCTTCACTCTGCAACCACTACACTTCCTCCCGTGGCCTTATATAGTCACTTATACAATTGCGTTCGGATGGATGGAGACATTTCGCTCGCTCACTCGCTGGCGGTCCCATACGCAAATTTAATACCTCCCTTTCGAAAATTTAAGACATCCCCGACAATTTAAGACTTTTTTAGGCCTTAAAAACCGAAAGTTGTATTTAAGACTTTTTAAGGATCCGCGGGAACCCTGCAAGACCAAGAACAGACAGACTATGTAACTGGACACATAGAGGCCAAAAATATTGAGAATTCTACCGGGAATGTTAATGAAGACGAAGGAGTGAATAGTGGCAAGCTGAGGCAAGCCAAAGGCTGCCAACGAGGGCCCGACGCTAAATCAAGCAATTTACTGTGGTACATCCTGTGAGAGAAATTTGGTCTCTGCATTTATCCCAATCCGTGAATCACACGCTCAGCACACAGTGAGGTGAAGCACACACTAATCCCGGCGCAGTGAGCTGCCTGCATCAACAGTGGCGCTCGGTGAGGGGTTAGGTTCCTTGCTCAAGGGCACTTCAGCCGTTCCTACTGGTCGGGGTTCGGCAACCCTCCGGTTACAAATCCGAAGTGCTAACCAGTATGCCATGGCTGTCAACGAGGGCCCGACGCTAATTGTACAGCAATTTACAAAAGATTCACTGCAAAATGAACATCAACAAAAATGCTGATGTGGTACATGAAAATTTAGCTAAAAATGTGGAGAATGCAATGCAATCAAGCATTTTGGACGATATATTTGCACAAGCTGGCAGCAGAGCAAACGCTTGGCACACCACCTCCGAGAGCGAGAGAAAAAAAGATGCGCAGATAGATAGATAGATAGATAGATAGATAGAGATAGATAGATAGATAGATAGATAGATAGATAGATAGATAGATAGATAGATAGATAGATAGAGACAGATACTTTATTGATTCCCAGGGGAAATTCAATTTAAAACCAGGGCCTAAATTTCAGCGCGGGATTGCGGGTATTGGCATAATAATAAAGTCCCGCAACTCTAGCCATCATAATGCGAGAAATTACCGCACACATTTTACAGTGCTGTTTGATAACGTTAATCTAATAATGGAGCGGCCTGAATGCGGGACTATTGACTGGATGGACCAACTTTGACTTCAATTGAACGTAGCCCCATGCAGACACGCGCAGGACCACTTTGCGGGTGCCTCTCTCTCAGCAGGATTTGTCACCGCTGAAGTCAAATTATAGCCTAGGTGCTTCTACATCCACCGCTATCGACAGGAAAGGAAAACAAGTTTAGCAATCAGGAACCGTCAGGAATTTTGCAAGTTACACAGAAGCATGACAGCTTATAACGCGGGAGAACATGGATGTGTTCTCCATTTGAGGAACCTTAAAATCGATTGCGGAGGTGAACAGACAGCTACAGACACGGAGCGCATAGTAGGCCTACTTTCACTTTCTAGTGTGCGTATTCATTACATGAAAGATAATTTGTAGCAAAACATCGATCAAATATTACATGGCAGTGAGTTTTGTTTTCAAATGTTTTCATGGATGTCTAGATAACGGGTGAGGAATGTTTAGGAGACAGACTATCGTAAATCCTCAAATTATTTAGGCTGCGCAAAGCACAGCACCTTTATTTGGGGCAGGCTTGTGTGAGGCAGCTAGGCCTTCATTTCTTACGTGGTGCGTTTTATTGTGAGACATAGGCCTATTTTGGAGCAGCATACCGGTAGGCCATCAAAAGCAGAAGATGTTCGATTTGGGATTTAATTTACGTTTGGACTGTTTGATTATATTGCTAAATATCGGGACTGATGACCATTGAAATCTGTGGGGTATTTGATGGATCACTATTAAATTTCATGTAGTTGAAAGAGTGTCGGGTTTTCCGCTTATTATCCGCTTATTGCGAGATAAGGTATCCACTTTCATTTATGCATGGAACGTGTGCTGCGCTGTAATGGAAACCTTATTCTGTATAGCTAAAGAGGTCTACGATAGCCTAAATTGAGTTTTTTTTTTTCATTTTGCATGATTTACTTTTTTATAAAATTCATAGGCTGAGGCAGCAACAATTGTGTTTAAATGTAGGTTACTGCTTCAGCCTCTGGCAAGCTCAGAAGGGGGCGGCAAGCGACTGCTAGCTTGAGAGTGACATGTTGGAGACTCATGGTGTAGGACAATGACTTTTCATTGGCAACAATATTAAACCAACCAACAATATAAAATATCAGAAAATATGACAATGGCAGATCATCAATATGAGATCCTTGAGTCATTTGGAGCGTCATGTGGTGCGACCAATAATAGCAATAACTGTGTTAAATTCAAAATGAAAAATAGAATTTCTGTGGTTAACATATTCATCAGTCATATAGTATGTTTAAGTCAATGCTATTTTTCAGACTTTTCCATCAGTTTTATGCAACTTACAGGGAAAATAAGGGATCTAAGTATTTTTATATTTTATAAGGTGACAATGACAGTAAAGAGCAAAAATATCAGAATACTAAAAATTTTTAGAAAAAGTAAAGAAATGTAAATACTTTGTTTCTAAACACTTCATATTTCTAAGAACTTTTAAGTTTATATTAAGAAATGTTAAACATGTTAAGGAAATACATTTAATTTTAACCACATTGATCTCAATAAAAATGTCAATGTCTATTTACAAGGGCATTGTTCCCACCTCTTTTGGGGCCAACCATCAAATGCTGGACCTCTATAGAAAGCTGAGAACCTGTAATTTTCGTAGGAAACAGTCAAAATATTTGGCACAATGTTAATGATGTTTTTTCATCATTAATTAAATATTAGTTGAAATCTGTATGTTAAATTCTTATGCGTATGCCCCATTTTGAGTTTTTTGCCTGACATTGCACATCATCTACTTAGGAGGTCAGAGCTCCTACATACTTTGGCCTATAATCAAATGCCTGACCTCTTTGGAAAGCTAAGACACTGTAGTTTCTTGGACAACAATCAGAAAAAACTGTGTGATGTACTGATAAAGAGTTACAGAGGCTAGAATATAGTTTTTCTTTCTGCCGGATTACAAGCATCTCTGAACTGACCACATTTCAGCCCTCTAGGTCTATCCCTTAGAAACACAACTGAGCCCTAGCACCAGGTCTTGTGCAGCGGTGTGCAAAAGTAGATCAATATAGAATGAAAATATGAGTGCTTTAGACTATTATTTGCCAAGATTTGCCCATGTGTTTTGTAAAATGCCTATAGAAACTCCCCATAGGACTTTTTGTTATCCAAAATGCATACTGACAATCAAATGCTTACTGCACATGAACCCCTTTGTGTAGAAGCATAATGCTGGTCTCAAAAGAAAGATAACACTTTGAGGTTTCTTGTGGACTATTTAGATTGTATGTCAGGTGTTCTGATTATAGACTGACTACACAAAATATGGAATAATTACAATGTCTCTATTTTTGCATTTACTTTGTTGGTTCAATGAGTGTGTATAACTAATATTGGATAATACAACATGAAGATAATACAACATGGATTCTTGTGAATATTTCAGCACCCAATATGTTGCATCTACTTATTGTGCTGCAGCTACACTGCAGCCAGAAGTCAGGGTAGCACCAAAAGCGGAGGAGGGGGAGGGGAGCATTTTGGATCAAATTCAATTGAGACATAATAAAATTAATCTGAGAATGTAAAGCACTATACAGATTGTACATGATTCCCAAGAGCCAAAGCTTTGAAATGGTGTATAACATTACTATGCTACATAGCAATATGGTGCATACAATTGATTTAGAATGTAAGGTAGGTAGGTAACCGTCCCGCAGGCAGGACACTGAAGATAATCTATGGTCGCACCACATGACATTTTTTAAGGCCGCAACCAATTCATCCTCGTGAAAAACACTAAAATCACTTTACTTGAAATTTGAATATGGATTTTCGTATATTTTAATATGGATTTTTGTATACCTATATTTCGTAACATTCTTAATGTTTGAACAACTGCAACAAAAATTCTTATTTTCAAAATTTTAAATTTGGCCTGTTGAAAAACCTTATGTCATTGACCCATACCATCAGTTGCTTGAAAATTACACAAAAATACAAACATGCCTTGTTTTATCCTTATAATAGTCATGGTCATTTGATGTGGAGACTGTTTTGTTGTTGAAAAACATTAATAAACTAATGTATTTGAAGAGGAAATAGTGACTGATACCAAATGGAAAAAAACTGTTTAATACCCTCAATATCACACTTATTGCACATTTTTTCGAAATCTAGGGCCCTTTCGAAAGTCAGGAGACATTTAGTACAGACTTTAAATTGTTTATACATTTTTTTTATGAGTTGGTCTAACCCTAGAATTTGAGGAGGCTAGGGAAAATACTTGTCAAGATAGTAATGCCCAAACATGGCACGTTTTTAAAGTTGTAAAGATGAAACAATTTCCAGGTCTGAAAAAGATATTAGACAGAAGATTTGCACAGAAATACTTTCCAGGCCTTGATTTTAGGACCCATTGATGATATGGTTTGAACAAAATCTGAGACGGTGCAGCAACAACCTTATCTGATCTGACATGGAATGACTCATATTGGTAATGGAGTAACACATTTTAACCTGAGAATATTTCCTATACTTGCATGAAAATTTTCAAATCAAATATTTTAGATATTATTTACATTTTTGGGATTAATGCCTTTGAGGGAGGGGGGGAAAACAACATTTTATGGTAACGGAGTTACAGAACAGCTTATTTTGAAAGTCTCCTAAAACCCCTTTAGATATATTTTTTCTTCATTTTTATGTCAAAACTATATCAAGAGAAATGTGTGTAACATAAAACAAGAATAGAATAAGCAAAAAGTGGGCAATATCTTTCCCAATTACTTTCAGATAAATTATGAGCTTTTCAAGAGCACAAATCTATACTGCCTGACACTCCACTTGTTATCGTCAGATCTTCAGAATGCTGTAACCTTTGATCTAGGGCAAATAAAAACAAACTTTAACCTGTTTTGTAAACTTTAAGTGATTGGTAATCATACCAGATGTGTTCTATAGAGATGTTTAAAGTTTAATTTTTTACCCTAGATGTTAACATGCGTGTGATCGCATGATGTGTTCACAATTTATCACATACAATTGCAATTTATTTGTTTTTCTTTCTTTTTTTTTTTTTTTTTTTGGGGGGGGGGGGGGTCCTTATGATAGGCTCACATTCACCCAATTCAAAAACACCTTCATTAGCCTATTCATGTGGATGCCAGAAATATTAGGCTAATCTAAATCCAACCGCTTAGTCACACAACCTCCTTCCAAAGTATCCTCAAAAGCCTGCTTCAGTAACATGCATTTTCATCAAATAAGCTTATTCTTGGCTTTGGTAAATCTGTAGTTCACAAAAACATTCAGCAAACTTCCCTGCTTTGGTATTTGTATTGTGCATCTGTAAATGTACCCTTGTGTTGTATGTAAAATGACACGTTATTGCAAGCTTATAGTGTGATTATCCTAAATACTGCCCTACCTGACCATCATCTGCAAAAAATTGATTTAGTTGATAGTGGTACCTCATGCAAGCGTCTCTTGGCTCTGTGAAGCGCTTCCTCGTAGCCAGTTTGACGAAGCTCACTCAAACTCTCATAGTACTCTTCCGAGTCACCATCCGCGAACAGCACCTGTGAGAGGATCTTCCACCCACAGGTATCTAGGGCATGACCTAAGTAGACCTGCAGCTGGTAGCATAGAATCTCAGTCTCTCGTTGGGTGAGCTCTGGGACCCCGAACAGCACAGTCCACATTCCTGAATGTTCCTCGGGGAAAGGGGGTAAACACGGTTCCAAGTCAGAGTTGACCGCACAGAGTTGCAGGTGAACGGTTCGCATGTCTTGAAATGAGAACAAGCTGGCCCAGCTGAAATCCTGCCTTAAAAAACAGTCTAAATCCTCCAAACCCCCTGCGTTGTCAGTGTCACCAATTAGGGTGGATGGGTCAATTACTTCAATATCAGAAACTTTAGTGTTGTCTACAGGTAATAGTAGCCTTCCATTCGTATAACTTCTTACTGGCCTCGTCTCCACAGTTTTCCCCGTAATATGTCTCTTGGTAACATTTAGTCCCTTCACCGGGATCTCCCCTGAAATTGTGGGGATACATATATCCGTTCGGTCTGTCGAGTGACTTTTGAGTGAAGACTTCTGTTTATCTGATGCTGGTTTCTTTTTCTCACCCTTTGCGGAAACGAATTCGCTCTCGGCAGCTTCAACGAGAGAATCTCTCACTGCAGTCCTCTTCTGAATAGTTCTATTATGACATGTAATGGCAAACTTTCCTTCAATATCATTCCAGGCGACAATAAAAACGAATTTGTGCTTTTCCTTCTCATCAAAGACATTTGGGCGCACAGAGACCCAACCAGACTCTAAAGAATCTTCCATAGCGAATGACATTTGATCTAACACAGACTTATTAACGTTAGCGCGGAAAACTGCTAACCTATGAACGTTATACCTATTCCAGTCACATCCAGTGGTTAAAACTATCAAAATACTTAAATTAGCACGCTAGCTATCTCATTTCGTTAACTAGATTTGCACCATTTACTCAAGTTATTATTTACGATTCAGATACCCCGATGGAAAAATGAACGGTTAGTTTGTAGGTATAACGTTAAGGCCGTCTTTTAATTCAAAGGATCATCATAATTAACAATTTAGTGGGACGTCGATATGCTAGGCGAGTTGCAAGCTATGATACGTTAGCTTCCTATCTGCTAGCTACAGTAAATGTTAACATTAAATCCTTCACACGCATCGACAAAAACATGCACCTGGTTTTTAATTTCGTTGTTTTTTCTTTATCGACATTGAAACTTTCCCTTGCCCGACAGCAAACGCCCTTACTTTCCGCCATTGTTGAAGCTCACTCGTTAGTTTAAATTAATGTTCGAAGGCACTGCGTTAGCTCTTTTGTACTCTACGAACAACGCTGAGTCGCAGCTCCGTGAGGGTCTGTTTACAAGGACACGAGTGTTTGCTGCCTATGCTGTAAATCCATGAAAGTGGTAACTTCGTGGTGGAAAGGGATGGCTGATTTTCCGTCAACGACTCATTTAGTAAGACCGCATGTAACCGAAACTAATAACGCTATCAAGGTAGCTTTAATCGACGCAATTTTACGGATAACGACGCAATCTCATATTAATTTTCTTTGGTTTTTCGATGGATAATCCATACTTCTCGGTGGTCTAGGGATGGCGAGTCAGTCGCTGCTGATGACGCTAATGAAGGCAAGCGGCGTAAACATCTACACGTGGGTCACGCAGTATACGTAGTGACGTTTTTAACTCCAACCCAACCAGCGCCCCAAGTGGTTGGTTGCGTTTTGTCCGATCGAAGAGCAGCTCAATGTATCAGCGATAGCGGGGATACGTCCCTTCTGTTGATGTTCAAATAAAACAGAGAGCTAGCTCACTACTCCTCCCCCTCCCTCCTGTGCAATTACAGTTTTTTTCAACTGCTTACACACTAAATCTTTGCTTGTCACACAATTTTCTAAACATGTCTTCCAAACATCATAACCCCACACCAAATCTGCAAAACCATTAACTAAACTCAGTGTTTGACTCAGTTTTCAATTTACTAAAACACATTTTGCAAAACACCACACACAATTTTCTACCTAACACACACAAATCTAACAGGAAGTAACTTGAAATCACCAGTGCTTCACTCTCTCTCTTCACATTACTTTATTGAACACCATCTAATCATTGCCTTAGTATAGGCTAGGCCTATGAATAGTACTCTCTAGGTATAAACCCTTTCAATCTGCTCCTAGAGAATTTCCGGTTGAAATATTCAGAACCAATGCAGATACTTTGAAAGGAAAATTACAGTAATCGGACTTTAGCTTACAGTAATGTTCTGCAAAAAGTTGACTTTATGTAAAACTTGACTTGTCTTTTTACTCTATTTTTGTTTGTCCCCATGTTACCATTAGCTCAATACATTTTTCTGTGCCTCCAGAAATGCCTTAAGAACGCTTAAACGCTTAGGATTGTTTGTTTCTGCAGTTGAAGGGTCTATAGGTCTATGAATACATACTGTACACGGACCCCCCCAAAATATGGAAACCGTTACCGAAAAAGTTTACCCATATTATCTGATTTGGAGGGGGTGATTTTCAGTCTTATATCAGACATGGCGTTTGAGAAAATAATGCGTATAAATTAAGCAGAAC
This sequence comes from Alosa sapidissima, assembly GCF_018492685.1. Lineage (NCBI taxonomy): Eukaryota > Metazoa > Chordata > Actinopteri > Clupeiformes > Clupeidae > Alosa > Alosa sapidissima. The sequence continues at coordinate 1,705,146 of NC_055969.1, read as the reverse complement.
ACTGACATAGCTGAAATAAAAACGGTATAACAAATAACAAATGAGACATGGATTCCTATGTTTTAAGGTGTGGTAAACCCAATTATGACATTGCCATTACTGTAAAAGGTCAAGGTCATGACCTTTAGGCATGGTCAATGACATTTTATGGCATTTTCGCACAGGTTGCATCATTCAAGGCCAGGGACAATATTGACAGGTTGGAAGAGACACAGACAGACCGTGGAACATCCCATAGGATCAAGGGTATAGCAGTGCAGCCTCGGATGTTCGTCCTGAACTGCCTAGACCAGCTTGTGATGTGCCCAAGAGCAAACAGAGAACTGTCTCTGTATCTTTGCCAGCTCTGCCAGTGTATGCTGTGGGAACTAGGTGTGGTCCTCCAACTAGATCCTATGTTGAGGTCAAGACAGACATCTGTGCTGATGCTTTGAAGAAGAACTTCTTATGGTTGCTATGCAGACTGCACTCTGCCACAAATCAAAGCATCCCTAACTGGACAGGTTATAACATCTTAGCATCAAACTCTGTGGATGTTATTCCCAGTGTTGTCAGCTATCTGCCAACCATCAATGCCCTGGCCACCCAGATGGCAACTGTTCATGAGATTCTCCTTCAAAGTAAAAAGAATCATGACTTCCTTACACATCAGCAACATGTCAGTTGCCTTTGATCAGGCTCGCTACTGTAAAGTTACAGAAATTCTGTGGGCACAGACAGGTTTCCCAACATTGTGCCAAGACTTGGAGTCTTTCACAGCATCTGTATGTGCGCTTCCAGGCTGCAGGCCTAAGGGACATATGCATTGAATCTGGAGCTGTGGCTGAGGGATCTGTCAGTGGTGTTTTGGATGGCCATAAGTACAACATCATGTATGAAGCCCTCCTGAGGCTAGTCTGGAATTAGTTTCCCCAGTGGCTCGCAGAGAACCATCCTGATGCCCACGATCTCCTAGATATCCTGACCCTAGAGTGTCTTTTCTGAGGGTATATCATCAACCACTGTAGAAGAATCACTTGACCGTACAGTCTTCAGAAAGGTCCATCAGTACTTCTGTGAATTCCTGTAGCATCTTAGGTCTCAGCAAGGTCCACTGGCCAGCTTCTGGATGTCACATATTGACATGGTGGAGGTTGTACTAAACCTTGTGAGGGCATCACGTGAAGGAAACTGGGCATTGCACATGGCTAGCATTAGCATAGCGCTTCGGACTTGTAACCGGAGGGTTGCCGGTTCGAACCCCGACTAGTAGGCACGGCTGAAATGCCCTTGAGCAAGGCACCAAACCCCTCACTGCTCCCCGAGTGCCGCTGTTGTTGCAGGCAGCTCACTGCGCCGGGATTAGTGTGTGTTTCACATCATTGTGTGTTCACTGTGTGCTGAGTGTGTTTCACTAATTCACAGATTGGGATAAATGCAGAGACCAAATTTCCCTCACGGGATCAAAAGAGTATGTACTTCATCTGAATTATGGAAGGTCACTCACTGCTTACTACTCAGAGATGAGCCACATTGAACATGAGAAACCAGATCTGTACATGTTTCTCTGTGAAGGAGGCTTTTCGGCCCAGCTGAGTGCAACAAACACATTTGGCAGGGTTCCGATTTACCAGACCCTAGAGGAAACTGTCAATCGGGACACTCAGACAGCTGGAGGCACAAAAGGGTTCAGCTTGAACCCAGGAGCTCTCTCAAGATATTACCTTACTGCTGAGTACAAAAGCACTTACCTGACTATATTGAAAAGCTCCCTGGGACTCCAACAAAGTGACTGTTCTCACAAGGACCTTGAACAAAGCAGAATTGGCCAAGACGAAGAACACATTACAATCACTGTGGATCTGTTGGATTCTAGTTGGATAAATCCATTTGCAGGTGGTGCGTCCCTTGTTTCTCTGTCTACTGGAAGTACAGCACCAGCAGATGTTGCTGAAGACCTTCTGAATGCACACACCATTGGCAAGAATGCCTACAGAACCATCTCTGCTGAGCGTGTTGAGAGTAATACTCCTGCAAAGCAGTTCCATGCACCACTCTCCAAGCTGAAACTAAAAACGTTCTCCTCAATGCAGGGAAAGGCAAAGACATGCAAAACTGGGAATAAAGAAGTTATCCTTAAAGTTGATAATCGAATATTTGCCCAGATGGTACTGATTCCACAGAGTAGACAGCTCAACCTGAAGGAGGTGTTTTCTCATCCCCTTGGACCACTTCCGTGGGCTCTTGCTTCACCAGATGGCAATGTGAGGAAGACTTGCAAATCCTCACTTGCCAAGCAACTGCTCAAGTTCCCATGTGTTGCTGAATCATTGCCATTAAATTCCACCTGCATAATAGATGGCATGGCACTTGTTCAGAAGCTGAACGGTGATGGCAAGACATTTGCTGATATTGCAGACTATGCCTTGTCCACTGTGCTAGCTGAAGCAAGTCACAGCACCCGTGTTGACATTGTTTTTGATGTATATAATGAGGCTTCTATCAAACACATGGAGAGAGTGGCCAGAGGTGCAGACTCAGGCACAGCGGTCAGACAGATCACTGCAGGGCACAGAGTTCAGCAATTGAAGAAATTCCTACAAAGCAACAACAACAAAACAAATCTTGCTACCTTCTTGCTCAAAGAGTGGGGCAAAGAACAGTCTAGAACAAGACTCGCTGAAAAGGTTCTGTACACTACAACCAAAGATCAGTGTTACAAGCTGACCCAACAGGGAGTGCACAAGGTAGCAGACCTGTCGTCCACTCAGGAAGAGGCTGACACCCGTATGCTACTCCATGCTTGCCATGCTTCAAGGACTGGTCACAAATCTGTCATCCTTGTGTCTGATGACACTGATGTCTTGGTGATAAGCCTGGCTACCAGTGACGCAGTCACATGTGACCTGTTCCTGAAGACAGGGACAAAGAATCGCACCAGTTACATAAACATCTCACAACTCGCTCGTGGTCTGGGTTCAGTTGTGTCAGGCTTTGCCTGGTTTACACGCAAGTGCATTTGCAGGTCGTGGTAAAGTGTCAGCCCTAAAACTTCTTCAGAAGAATGAAAACTTCTGAGACCTTTCAGAAGGTTGGGGCAGACTGGACAATGTCACATGAGTTGTATGCAGCCTTACAGGAGTTAATGTACAGCTCCAAGTCCAGAATCACCAATATCAATGAAATGAGGTATGCACTTTTTTGTGCAAAGAAAGGCATAGAATCCTGGCAGTTACCTCCATGCTCAGATTATCTCAGGAAGCACTGTCTCAGAGCTAACTATCAAGGTGCTATCTGGAGAAGATGCCTTGAGAACAACCCTGAAGTTCCTTCCCCAGTTGAGCATGAGTGGTCTAAAGTGGACCAAGATGGTGACTTGCAGCTCTCCATAGACTGGTTCAATGTCTCCATTGGTCCACAAGCAGTACTTGAGTTTTTGTCCTGCTCATGCAAGAGGGACTGTGGGATAGTCCACACGTACCAAACTGATCTTTTTTTCCTCCGTCTTCCGTATCAAGAATATTTGCGTCTAAACGGATGCATCTCAACACGACTCAACACGACTCAACACGTTACTTTATATCCCAGGCCTATAGGTGGCACTGTTTCTGTTACAGAAATTGACCAAAGCTTGTGCGCTGCGGGCTATACAAACAGACAGAATAGGCTACGACGAAAATGGCTAGTGCAAGGAAACCAGAATTGTTTGTGTGGACTATAGTGAACTGTCAACTGTAGTCAACTGTAAAACTAATAAACTTCATTTTTACGGTTTGTGAAGGCTGCAGTCCCGTCTTTTATTTGGCTAACGCAGGTACAAATAATCTCCTTTACTTTCTTTGGTTGTAGGATAGTCCGCGATTCACATTAGTTTTGGCTATCACCGCCAAGTGCATAGGCTACTAAACGCTAGGCCTACCCAAGTTCTAGGCTATTCCGTCGCCACATTTATAATATTGCTATAATAGGCTACCTTCGTTAGTAACAGTCGATACTTTTGCCTGCATCAAATCGCGCATTTGCATTTAGTGCGCATCTACCATAGGCTTAACATGAGTTCTAAGCGTCTTTGTATGCTCATATCTGACTTCACTAGACTATGAATGCATTTATTTATGTTGTAAGACATGTAAAATAAATTAATGACACCGGCACTACGCACAACTTACACACGCACTTCCCTAATAACTTCTGACTAATTCTCTCGCGTCACTGACAGTAGCTAGAATGCATCAAGAAAACAGGGAAAACACTGTTCAGTCCACCAAGTCATGAGCTATTGGCGCTGGGCAGCACCAGTTGTGATATTTATCCTACTGAGTGTAATCAGTACAGTACAGTACAGTGTACAGTAATGGCAATGTCATAACTGGGTTTACCACACCTTAAAACATAGGAATCCATGTCTCATCTGTTATTTGTTATACCGTTTTTAGATTTTCAGCTATGTCAGTGTTCTGCTTAATTTATACGCATTATTTTCTCTAACGCCATGCCTGATATAAGACTGAAAATCACCCCCTCCAGATCAGATAATATGGGTAAATGATCCATTTTCTGAATCCTTAGGGTCATGCCAGTATTATAGTGTTTGGATTTTGTTTCTCTGATGCTTCCTGGTGCCACAGGATTAAAAGACAAAAGATGACTTAGGCGGAAATGGCAGGAAAATGTGTGTGATTAAAAGTTTGAAGAGCTCCAGGGTTGGCTGTATACTGATCCAAAATGTTCACAAAAGGATTTCAATAAAAGCTCCTATAGCTTCAAAAAAATGATCCTATATGTCCAATATAGATTTTCAGCTATGTCAGTGTTCTGCTTGATTTATACGCATTATTTTTTCAACCTTAGTTTACATTATGTGTGATAACTCAAAACAGCTACTCTTGTCAGATGGCCATCATACATCATTGAAAAGCTGAGATTCCAGGCTTTCAGAAAAGGTATGGTAGCCTTTGCCACTTTTTCGGTAACGACCAACCCCTCTGGCTCACGGACTATTAAGCAATTGTTTTTGTGTACAGATCTCGGAGCCTAGGCTCATACTGAGACGCGTTTTTTGACAGCCTGCGGGCAGACAGCTAGCGGATTATTAGGAAAGATTTGTTGTGTCTGAAATCGCTGATACAACCTTTAAGTCCCATTCTTAAAATATTGTGAAGCCAAATCAGAGAAGTTATTTATATTTTCAGTGTGTATAGTAATAAACTACTAACTTTGAAAATGTCAGGGCCTATTTTGCCTTCTTTAAAAAAATCGAAAGTGACTTTACCCTTCGACGTTACCAGGGGGGTAGCCTATTCCAAGTAGGCCTACGTGGTTTAGTGACAAACCTGAGGGGTATTTCACAAAGGTAGAATTAAGACATCCAAGATAAGTGATAAAGCTTTGACATAGCGTTGTCTGGTCATCCTAGCTCAATTCGTTTCACTAATGCCAATCCAGGATGAGTAGGAGCGACTATGTCAAGCCAGGTGTAAGTAATTCAGGATGTGTGTGCGTTTATCTTTAACTGCCCCAAAGTGCCCACGGTTGGAATAAAAAAGACGTGGAAAATAGCGTAATTCACACAAAGTGAACAACCGCTTTTGATATAACAATGAAGTAAAGTTGTCCTTTTTGGAATGGTGAATCATGGCTATTTCTGTAAAACAGCAGGAGTAGACGTGGTAGACCAACTGAATGCAAATTTACGTATGAACCCACGTGTGAGTGCCAGTGTTGCCAGATGCCAGCAAGGTTTTCCAGCCCAAAACCTCGTCAAAAACCGCGAGAATGCACAAAAAACCGCCCAAATTTGCTTTTGCTTGTTTCTCATTTAAACACATTAAAATCATTAACAAGTTTTAAAATGACCCATTTTTCGACTTAGCCTATCCAATTTCAGAAACAATATTCAATCAAATGAACGCAAAAGTAGGCTACACGGACGTCAGACTATTATTCTATAAGCTTATGTTACGGAAAATAATGCAATAGGCTAAACATAGACTATTAATCTGTCTGTTTAGTGTCAATAGACGCTTGGAACAAAAGCATTCAGTAGGCTAGCCTAACATAAAAACATTGAGTGGATATATGAAGTGTCGACTCTTTGCAGATGCAGTGCGTTCATAACTGGTGGGCCAACTGTAGGCTACACAAAAAATATTTCCATAGGCCTACCCCAAATGTAGGCTAAAGGCTTGAGTTAAACTTGAGTCTGACACCTGTGATTTAGAACAATTAATTAATAGCCTACCTAGGCGCTATATATTCCCTGAGACAGGCAGTTAGGCCTAGAGTTTTCATGAAAATCGCGCTGAATAGGCTATTTAGGACAGTGTCAGTGCGCTCTTTGCAGAAGCAGTGCGTCCATGCATGGCAACTACACGCAAAAAATATTTTCATACGCCAGATATAGGCTAAAGGCAAACTTGAGTTTGACACCTGTAATTTAGAACAATTAGTAGGCCTACCTGACAGGCAGTTAATCCTAGTTTTCATGAAAGTCGCGTTGAACGAACAGGGGTGTCAGTGCGCTCTTTGCAGAAGCAGAACGTTCATGCATGGGCCATCTCTACACAAAAAACATAGGCCTATGGCCCTAGGCCCTTCGTGAAAATCGCTTTGAGCAATTGTTATTAGGCCTAAAAATAATTAAAAAGTTCTAGTAGGCCTAGGCTTTGTCAAACTTCCTCAACAACTGTCGGGCTGGACGGAACGTGGGCCGTAGTCCTATGTCAAGCCATTCGCGCAAGACCTGCGCACATCCATCAACCCTGAAAGAAGGGGTAAGTCCATCCTGTCTCGTAGGTAATCTTTCAGCAGTGTGCACATTCATGAAGAGATTGACTGTAATGACAAAATGCTCTTTGCCCACTTTGGCATATTGACATTGTCAGTCAGCTAGCTAAGTTTGAAAACCCCGCGAGCTGTGTGTTTGAATGGCGGTCTGCGCCAGAGTAGGGGAGAACCGGACTGAAACACTTTTTAATTAAACGTAATTTACAAAGACATCGTAAAACACTGAAAGCTAATATTTTGTCACAAGCAAACTACATCGGTCCTCTGTCAAATACAGTTGCATTTTCAGCTCTGAACAAAACCATTCAGGATTTATTTAAGGAGAAATCGAACATGCGTTTTGTTTCATTCGTCCCTCCAGACCGGGATAAATGAAACGACATGGGGGACGAAACCCACACAGCAGTAGACTCCTAGGCGGATCCGCCTTCAAGACGCCAAACCCGCGTGACTGTCGCATTCGTTTTGGTGCCGCACAGAGGATCAGCTCCGCCTCCAGGCGGCCCCGTAAATTCTACTGTCAAACAGCGGATCCTGAGTGGACCCATGTCGGATCCGCGGGCGCGGACGCGCATTTACTGTAACGGTTGAACATGACTGTACACCAAGAGCCAAGAAGAGTCATACTAGTGGATATTTTCTTTGCTGGGACACGGTTGCGCTGAACCCTCTCGAGTAAGTGATATTTATTAATATATTGCGACATTCACAATAGCTAAACATTGGCCTTTGTGGTTTTATAATCATCATGTTTATTAATTGTAATGACGTTGTTTGATATTAGGACTAACGTTAACGTTAGTGCAACCAGAGACGTTTGTCATTTTGTGCAACAGTTTGTGCAAAGTTAACGTTATTGTTAGCTGTGATGCTCATATGAGTCTGTAGCCTATCTGATTTAAAATGGGATAGCAATTTCGGCAGAATATGTTATGGTAGTGTGATTTAAAAAACACACATTGTTATTTAACATTAGTCTGGTCTTGTCTGTTGTCGCTGTTGTCCATATAGTGCTACTATGCTAGCGGCATATAGCTGCTAGCTAGCATGCTGCTAGGCGCAATTGCATAAGTTATTGCTAATGTCTATTAGTGCTATACATATATTGAAATCACGTTTGCGATGCAAACCTTGATTAAGGTGATATTGGCACTGGTATTTCAGTCAATGAAGTCAGTGAAGCTCTGCTATGATAGCTACCTACAACTTTAGCATGTTGACTCACTGATAATGGTTTAGCCCTAGCCTCTAGCTAGCTGTGCATTAACGTTTGCATTTTGCCAAGTTTGGTCTCACGTAACTTTAGTGTCTATCTGCCATCTTTGTAATGAAAGCCTCGGCATTTTAATCACTGTTTAAGTCGGTTCAGACCACTAATTGGCATCGGTTTGTGATTTATTATGCTAACGTAACTTAACTGTATGGAACTTGGTCCCCATCTTCTATTTTGTTTGTTCTGCAGCGTCAACTTTTATCGGCTGGATTCTAGCATCTAACGTTACGATTGCCTCTGTTGGGTTTGCTTGATCAAGTAAGATACTTTCTGGGTTGTTAAAATGTAATGTGAACACATTCCAGTAGCATTCCAAAATAGACCAGAGATGCTTGTACTATATATATATTTGGAAATTTTGGGATTGCAATAACCATAATGATATCGTTATGTAACAGCCATCGTTTCGGGGACTCTGATGACAGTGAAGAGCCAGAAAATGGTGACTTTGCATCTCTGAGGTACCTTCCAACTCGCCTGGTATATCAGTTGGAGCCTCAAGCCCAAGCCAATTGCACTGGCAAAGTAAGTAATAATCTCTTAACATTGAAATAACTAAATCATAATATTAATATTAGAGATATGGTTAACATTCTTAGTGCTAAAGACATTCCCCTCTCTTTGTATCTATTCCTCCAGCTCCACCATCTCGCCGAGTGCCAGGCAGCCAAGTCACTACCCCTCAACCTGGAGAAAACTGTTAAGGTAAAGACTGATCTCTGAAATAATATTGAATACAGTGGCCCCATCTATATTAACACAGCAGTAGTCACTCTGTTTCAGATCAACAGACTGCATCTGCATTACTATCTCAGATGTTCTGCATACTTCCATTACTTTCAAAATCTCAGCCAAATATTTTGTCAGTTAAAACATCTGCATTCATGCAATATTGCCTGAAAAGTTCATTCATTATTATCAGATTGTATTGAAACACATTGATTTCAATGTCAATCCATTCATGGAGTTGATATAGATAGTGCATACCAAAATATTGAAACATACAAATTCATGTCCAGCATGACCAGAGATTTGTTTTTGTTTGCCATTGTTTGGCCCTGTAGCTCTCAGCCTACCATGGTTAACAGATCACAACCATTTCTCTCCCTTAGCACCTCACCATGGGGCAGGACCGCAACACTCGTCACCACCTCAACTCCCTGCACCTGCATTTAACATACGGAGAGTTACTCAAGGTAGGGACTGATCTCTGAAATATTAGTGAATAGAAAGGCCCCCTGTGTATTATCAGTCATGGTTAACAGATTTAATACAATTTTTTACAATTTAATACAATTTTACAATTTAATACTACCATTTAATGAAAAAATGTTCCCCCTCTCGCACACCGCCCACCTCACTATGGGCCAGGAACGGCAGTCCCTCCTCAACTCCCTCCACCCCCACACCAGCCCTCAACGTGCAGCGAACAGAGGAGCTTTGTAAGTCGTGTTTCTTTTTAAATTTAATCTCCTTAATACCTATCTCATATATTGTATTGTGTAAGCATACTTGGCTTTGGATGCTACATACCATAAACATAAACATATCTGTCTGTTTGATTACAGGTGCTGTGAGGAAAAACATGGTGACATGGTCTGCCACGGACACTGAGGTCACCAAACACGCAATCAGGTGTTTCAACCGGCGGTGGATCGGGCAACGAGGAGATGTGTTCCGCCTCCATCCACACAAATGGAGTAATAGGAGAAATAAGCATTAAACAATCTTTTTATTGAACTTCTTGTCATTCACCAGTTATTCATTTTCTGATATTTTAGCTGTGCATAGCGCAGTATTTCATTGAAGTTGTAGCCTATTAGATAAAATATTTCATGTCTGCACTGACCTAGGCCTATAAAGCACTAAATTAGGTTTTGACCACAAAATGAATGTAAAGTAGCCTAGGCAATGTAGGCTACTTAACAAAAACAGAATAGCTTATAACCTGTAACTTTCCATAAATATCCATTTTATATTTCCATTGAGTAGTGATCACGTTTGTACAGTAAATTGATGTCTTGACTTAAACCTTTTCTGTTAGGTTTATTGACAGTATTGTTAAGTTAAAAATACGATTTTTACGAAAAAACAGATTAATCGTAGGCCTATATTGCTGTAGTAGCCTAGGCTAGGCCTAGTGATAGTTTTACTTTTATCCTATAGTTGCCTAGTTTTATCCTACAGCAAGAACAGAAGGAATTTTGAAAATGAGATAAACGGGTCCAAAACGGACCCGGGCCAGATGAGCATTTGAGTCCGTTGCGGGTCCGCGGCGGATGTATGTATCGATTTGCGGATCCCAAACGGACCCGCCGCGGAGGTAAGGTTTTAATCGCGGATGCGGAGTGGATGCAGTGCGGAGCCACGGCGGGTCCGCGATCCGCCTTCGTAGCGGATCCGTTCCTGAGAGCATCTGGACTCCGATACGGGTCCGTTTCGCGGGTCCGTTCCGGAAGCCGTCGTACCTCCGCGGCGGATCCGCCGCGGAGTCCTTTTGCTGTGTGGGAAGAAACATACAGCTAAAAACTTCCCACAACTTCAATATTTGACAACATCATGAATGGTACTTGAAATATGTGTTAATTTGGATAAATTACTGCTGGGCTTTACTGTCTGCTGTGAATATCTAACAACTAATTGCGGTCATTGTGAAGCGCATATCTCGCGGTTATGGAAATACCATGCACTATTAGAATGCATGTTTCGATACATAAGGTGACGTGAGCTGAGAGTGTCTGTTGTGAGTTTAGGGGGGCACGTCAGCCAGAGGGTGTGTGAGTGAGTGAGTGAGAGACTGCTGCCTGCTGACCAGAGACGGTCGCTGGAAGAAGGGTCTGAAGTGCCTTTGTTTCGGCTACAAAAACCCGCCGAACTGATCCGAAACCAGCCCAATTTTTATACACCCGCCCAAACCCATTTTTGCCCGCAAAATAGATTGCAAAACCGCCCAACTGGCAACCCTGGTGAGTGCTTCCTTGTCTCGGCACGCAACGTCATTAAGAAAGCGCTTGCCCCTGCAAAGATGCACATAGTATGATATACCTTAATATTATAGTTGAAAATACCTTCGAAAACACACACATTGGATAGCATCTTAGTAGATGGCATGGCTGTTGTGCAGGAGATGGTTGTCAGGAAAAGTGATATAAACTGTTGCCAAGATCTGGCAGAATGCTTCTTTGAAAATGTTGAAACGAGGCTACCACACAGCAGTAGACTCCTAGGCGGATCCGCCTTCAAAACGCCAAACCCGCGTGACTGTCGCATTCGTTTTGGTGCCGCACAGAGGATCAGCTCCGCCTCCAGGCGGCCTCGTAAATTCTACTGTCAAACAGCGGATCCTGAGTGGACCCATGTCGGATCCGCGGGCGCGGACGCGCATTTACTGTAACGGTTGAACATGACTGTACACCAAGAGCCAAGAAGAGTCATACTAGTGGATATTTTCTTTGCTGGGACACGGTTGCGCTGAACCCTCTCGAGCAAGTGATATTTATTAATATATTGCGACATTCACAATAGCTAAACATTGGCCTTTGTGGTTTTATAATCATCATGTTTATTAATTGTAATGACGTTGTTTGATATTAGGACTAACGTTAACGTTAGTGCAACCAGAGACGTTTGTCATTTTGTGCAACAGTTTGTGCAAAGTTAACGTTATTGTTAGCTGTGATGCTCATATGATTCTGTAGCCTATCTGATTTAAAATGGGATAGCAATTTCGGCAGAATATGTTATGGTAGTGTGATTTAAAAAACACACATTGTTATTTAACATTAGTCTGGTCTTGTCTGTTTTAATGTGTCGCTGTTGTCCATATAGTGCTACTATGCTAGTGGCATATATGCTAGGCGCAATTGCATAAGTTATTGCTAATGTCTATTAGTGCTATACATATATTGAAATCACGTTTGCGATGCAAACCTTGATTAAGGTGATATTGGCACTGGTATTGCAGTCAATGAAGTCAGTGAAGCACTCTGCTATGATAGCTACCTACAACTTTAGCATGTTGACTCACTGATAATGGTTTAGCCCTAGCCTCTAGCTAGCTGTGCTTTAACGTTTGCATTTTGCCAAGTTTGGTCTCATACGTAACTTTAGTGTCTATCTGCCATCTTTGTAATGAAAGCCTCGGCATTTTAATCACTGTTTAAGTCGGTTCAGACAACTATTGGCATCGGTTTGTGATTTATTATGCTAACGTAACTTAACTGTATGGAACTTGGTCCCCATCTTCTATTTTGTTTGTTCTGCACCGTCAACTTTTATCGGCTGGATTCTAGCATCTAACGTTACGATTGCCTCTGTTGGGTTTGCTTGATCAAGTAAGATACTTTCTGGGTTGTTAAAATGTAATGTGAACACATTCCCGTAGCATTATAAAAAAAATAAACCAGAGATGTTTGTACTATATGTATATTTGGAAATTTTGGGATTGCAATAACCATAATGATATCGTTATGTAACAGCCATCGTTTCGGGGACTCTGATGACAGTGAAGAGCCAGAAAATGGTGACTTTGCATCTCTGAGGTACCTTCCAACTCGCCTGGTATATCAGTTGAAGCCTCAAGCCCAAGCCAATTGCACTGGCAAAGTAAGTAATAATCTCTTAACATTGAAATAACTAAATCATAATATTAATATTAGAGATATGGTTAACATTCTTAGTGCTAAAGACATTCCCCTCTCTTTGTATCTATTCCTCCAGCTCCACCATCTCGCCGAGTGCCAGGCAGCCGAGTCACTACCCCTCAACCTGGAGAAAACTGTTAAGGTAAAGACTGATCTCTGAAATAATATTGAATACAGTGGCCCCATCTATATTAACACAGCAGTAGTCACTCCATTTCAGATCAACAGATTGCATCTGCATTACCATCTGAGATTTTCTGCATACTTTATCCATTACTTTCAAAATCTCAGCCAAATATTTTGTCAGTTAAAACATCTGCATTCATGCAATATTGCCTGAAAAGTTCATTCATTATTATCAGATTGTATTGAAACACATTGATTTCAATGTCAATCCATTCATGGAGTTGATATAGATAGTGCATACCAAAATATTGAAATATACAAATTCATGTCCAGCATGACCAGAGATTTGTTTTTGTTTGCCATTGTTTGGCCCTGTAGCTCTCAGCCTACCATGGTTAACAGATCACAACCATTTATCTCCCTTAGCACCTCACCATGGGGCAGGACCGCAACACTCTTCACCACCTCAACTCCCTGCACCTGCACCTGCATTTAACATACGGAGAGTTACTCAAGGTAGGGACTGATCTCTGAAATATTAGTGAATAGAAAGGCCCCATGTGTATTATCAGTCATGGTTAACAGATTTAATACAATTTTTTACAATTTAATACTACCATTTAATAAAAAAATGTTCCCCCGCTCACACACCGCCCACCTCACTATGGGCCAGGAACGGCAGTCCCTCCTCAACTCCCTCCACCCCCACACCAGCCCTCAACGTGCAGCGAACAGAGGAGCTTTGTAAGTCATGTTTCTTTTTAAATTTAATCTCCTTAATACCTATCTCATATATTGTATTGTGTAAGCATACTTGGCTTTGGATGCTACATACCATAAACATATCTGTCTGTTTGATTACAGGTGCTATGAGGAAAAACATGGTGACACAGTCTGCCACGGACACTGAGGTCACCAAACACGCAATCAGGTGTTTCAACCGGCGGTGGATCGGGCAACGAGGAGATGTGTTCCGCCTCCATCCACACAAATGGAGTAATAGGAGAAATAAGCATTAAACAATCTTTTTATTGAACTTCTTGTCATTCACCAGTTATTCATTTTCTGATATTTTAGCTGTGCATAGCACAGTATTTCATTGAAGTTGTAGCCTATTAGATAAAATATTTCATGTCTGCACTGACCTAGGCCTATAAAGCACTAAATTAGGTTTTGACCACAAAATGAATGTAAAGTAGCCTAGGCAATGTAGGCTACTTAACAAAAACAGAATAGCTTATAACCTGTAACTTTCCATAAATGTCCATTTTATATTTCCATTGAGTAGTGATCACGTTTGTACAGTAAATTGATGTCTTGACTTAAACCTTTTCTGTTTATTGACAGTATTGTTAAGTTAAAAATACGAGGCAATGCAGATTAATCGTAGGCCTATATTGCTGTGGTAGCCTAGGCTAGGCCTAGTGATAGTTTTACTTTTATCCTATAGTTGCCTAGTTTTATCCTACAGCAAGAACAGAAGGAATTTTGAAAATGAGATAAACGGGTCCAAAACGCACCCGGGCCAGATGAGCCTTTGAGTCCGTTGCGGGTCCGCGGCGGATGTATGTAACGATTTGCGGATCCCAAACGGACCCGCCGCGGAGGTAAGGTTTTAATCGCGGATGCGGAGTGGATGCAGTGCGGAGCCACGGCGGGTCCGCGATCCGCCTTCGTAGCGGATCCGTTCCTGAGAGCATCTGGACTCCGATACGGGTCCGTTTCGCGGGTCCGTTCCGGAAGCCGTCATCCGCCGCGGAGTCCTTTTGCTGTGTGGGTACAATGACTATCGGAACTCCCCCTATTACCGTCGGTCCCGTATTTCCACCGTCTTGCTTGTATGTGTCACTTAATATCCATTTCTATACAAACCAAGACAACAGACTCCTACAGAAACGCAACCACCCACACCATAGGTGTATCTAAATTAGCTATGTACCAAAAATTACATTTTACCGTGACTCAAAGAGCTGTAAACAGTGTTGTAAGGCTGCGTGTAGGCTACACGACCGCTTGGAGCTCCAGTGGAATTTTAATTTCATGACGAGAATTCTCGGTCTAACCGTTCATGTGCCGTTGAAACAGTGTAAATAGGCGACCTATCAGGCCAGCACTATAACTCCGAGCGTGGTAAACAAAATCGGATATTTCAGGCAGTAAATGCTCCCGTTAAGAACCAAACCAGATTTTGTTCAAATCTACACACCTATGGCTACTGAAAAATGTAAGGTTAATTTAGCAAATATTATTTTGAAGTGTTAAAAAACATCGTTGTTTTAGAATTTCTGAACAAAAGTGGTGATAATTGGGGGTGTTACGATATACTTATTATTTAACAATTATACCATCACAAACTCCATGAAAGACAGGACGAGATAGGTCCATACAATGGGAAAAGCACATGATAAAGAGATACAAAATACAATACACTAATCAAAGACTTTAAAGCTTTCCTGGGATCGAAGGAAACCAAAGCCAACCTCGTCCATACCTTCCTCAAAAAGCTGTTGAACTATGTGAACTGCCAGTCACAGTTCACACACACAAAGGTGGCAGTAGCATTAAGTCATTTTGGCAAAACCCCACATATCTACACGTCACACAGACACACAGAGTCTTGGTGCTTGCCCTTCACAGGGTAACAGACATCAACAAAGACAGTATCATTATCATAGGCACTGGAGATCGTCAACAAAAGATACATATCAGCCTTGAAATCTTGACGCACCCTAGCTAGCGGCAGCAAATGTAATTTGCAGCCTGGGTAGTCTAGCAACTCTCCGTTGGCTCGCGAGGTGGAATAATCAAACTTTGGTCAGGCCAATCACATCGTGTATAGAGTCGGTGGACCTATCGTGTATCCTATCGTATCTTATCCTATCAGGAAATTGAAAGACAACCATTTGTCCTGCCATTTACCGATTATCCCGTGGGAAAGGAAAGGTTTCTGTTTCAAGTCAATCAAGTCATGATGATGTCATTAACACACTTTGTAGGCTTGTAGTAGGTCCTCATCCATCTCCAGACGTGTTAGCTGGATGTGAGAAATTTGTGTCAGCTACTCAAACCATGGTTTTCAAACAGCTAAAGCCCAGAGAGTGGAAAAACTCGGGAACTAGGGAAATCCCATCCCTATGACTGCCCTACCATAGACATAATATACATAGACGTCGCATTGGCTGCTGGAAACAAGAAATGCGGCCGCCATCTTGGACCGGTCATACTCCTCGTTGCATTGCAGCAGAAGACAGAAGATGACAGCACTGTGCAGCATGTTCCTTCTCAAATCGGCGGACCATACTCGGGGGATTTACTTTTCACAAGTAAGATTTAACATAACCGTACTATTGGTTGTATTTTGTGAATAGAATATTACCAGAGAGCTGAGAAGGAGCAATCTTTGATATTACTGTATGAAAATCGTAGCCATCTAGCTAGGCTATGTTTACTCGGTGTTCACCTGGCTATGAACTGAGACTTGATAAGTCATATTCCATAACACTGACTTAGATTACAACTGACACAAGAAGGCTATTGTAGAAATAAATCATACTAGATTTGGCCGGCGAATTTTACACAAGTGGCACAGACTAGCCTATTGGGCAATCGCTAGCTGCTACTTGTAGTATATTTTTTGTAAAATATTTTTGTTTGCAGTAACAGCCAAAAAAAAATAAAAATGGGTCGGTAGGTAGGTCAATATTTTTTTTTTTCAAGATTCAAAGTTAAAAAAAAAGTTCAATTTTGGTCATGTTGATTACCTAGGAATGAATTTACACAAATGTGCATATCGTGACGTAACTGACTGGGTCTTCAACCCGTGCCTTCAGGCGCACCATTGCAAACCTCATTCTGATGCAGGTTATATAGACCAGCCTTTCTCAAACTTCTTTGACCTGAGGCCCGGTCATGGCAGACTTTTGGGTCATAGGGCTCATCTACATGTACCCAGAAAGAAGGCTACAATAGCTTTTGGCCACGTTATATTGAAATTTGACTATACAATACTCAATGCTATACAGTGTATTATACAGTCTCTGCTCTGTTTCTAAGGAAGTTCCAAAAAACAACGTCGTTCTATTAAGTTTCGTTAAATAAATAAATAGCCTTCCAACAGGTTGAAGCGGAGCTTTGATACCAACGTTATCGATTAGTTTCAGTTTCTCTCGCGCAGACGCGCATTGAATGAATGCTCATACCACCACTTAATTGTAGGGCTCCATGTTTAATGACATCGATAGCAGAAACGTTTGTTTTCTTTTTTCGTCGATCCGCGGTTTCTTGATCAACTGCGCAGCAAATTATCAGATGAAGCACCGGGCCTAATTTCACTCCACGACTCAGCAGTCTCCATTTTGCGGACCCATATTTTGAGAAATGCTGAATAGACCACAACCAATTTCAATACTCCGACACGGTCACCGCTAGACTAGGGGGAGAAGGGATGAGAAAAGATCTGGCCACAGTTCTTCCAGAACTTCGTAACAGCGTTATCAGTTTGTGTGAATGAAACGAAGTGACATGCGTAAAACCAATGGTGTAGAGATGACGCCACAGGTTTTTTTTTTTAAGTGAGCCACGTTTGCATGTAGGCAATTTATATTCACAATACTTGGGCCTACTAAAATAACTATTATTTTATTGCATTTGTATTGGTTGTTTAGAGTAAAAAAAACAATCGGTCGGTATTAACGCAAGTTTACAACCGGCAAGTCGGTCGGACTAAAAGGGGAAAAAAAAAATATTTGGGTCGGTTCTAAATTGACAGGGTCGGTCGGGTTACGGCAAACGAAAATATTTTTAAGGATGGCCTAAGTGTGTTGGTGGTAGCCTCACTATTTCCTGAATAAAGTAACTTTTCAATAGCTCAACTTCTTTATTTATCAAGTAGCTTAGCCAGACAAGCTACACTTTTCTTGTCATGTGAAATTAGCACAATTTAAAGTAGCTTCCTATGTAGTGAACTAGCCTACTGCTGTGTTTGTGTTAGGCTACTAATACATTTGACTGGGTGGTAGTTTTGTGTAGCGTTTTATTCATGGCAGAGTAACTGATAGTTTAGCTCACTAAAATTTCGAAGTAGCTTGCCCAACACTGTATTATTCACATGTCATTTACCCTAACAAGAATAAGATGCCTCTCAAATTCCTTTTCATTCATTTATTTATTATTTTGTATCTCTCCAGAACAACTGCCTTGTTCAAGAAGACTGTGAATGAACTGAACGGTCTCCTCACACCCCTGGAACTGAGGAAGGTGCAGCTCTTCATTGCAGTACTGCAGGGCATCTGCTACACTGTGACTGAATGTTTGATTTATGAGCTCCACCTTCATCACCTGCATTCGCCACTCTGTGTCCCATTTTCCCATCGTCTGGTTGACTCAGTCCTCTTTTATGGAGTTTACCCAGTTTACTATGCCATCTTATTTGCCCACCTGCTGTCTGAAGCACTTTTGTTCTCAGCCAAAGTGTACCCAAGCAATTTTAGCAAGGTGGGAACATACAAAATGACATGCACCAGTTGTCGAAATCATAGAACCAACTGCATGACGGTAACTCTGTCTCGCTGAGCCTGTGAAGACACTCCCTGATTCTTTACTGATTGCAATGAACGGGTTGATCTTAGCAGTTTCTAAAATGTTTCTTAATTCCTTTTTATTTAATCTCTTCATTGGGGCTGGAACCTTTCTGTGAACTGTAAATAACAGATGCTGTTGATGAACCCATTGACACTGTACAAGTGACAAGTCACCTTTTTGTCTTGAATTGATGAACTGTTACACTTACTATGCCAAACCAATGTCTGTTTTTTAAGGATCAGAAACAAACCTACAAACTTGCACTTTACAATATTTATGGAACTTGTCTAACAAATGCGGTTGATATTGAACCCAGTTACTCCATTTCCTTTATGCCACACCAATGTCTGTTCATCACTTTATTTTTGATGGCACTGAACTGAAAATGTTAATGGATTTTTTTCTGTAAATTTAACTCATTAAAACTTGTATCAAACCAGTTTTTGTCTATGCTGTCAAAAGTGGATTAGTCATGTTCCCAGTTTTTATATTGGATGTCCTCACTTTATAATATATCATATATCAGAATATTCTATTACTGTTAAGCCCACTATGAATATTAAAATACACACAACCATGTTTCCTGTATCATACAGCTTTTCTACTGGGAGGTTTACAACTTATTCTGAGTCAATTTACCCAAGTTTGTCACTAAACCATATAGGCCTACTTGGAATACCCCTCAGATGTCTGAATGGCACTGATCTCACTTAAATGTTTATGGAACCTTTCTGTGGACTGTGAATAATGCCGTTGATGGAACTTTTCTGTCAACTGTGAACTATATTTAACTCATTAAACTTGTATCAAACTAGTTTTGTCTATGCTGTCAAACATGGATTATGTTCCCAGTTTTAATATCGGACGTCAGGTCACTTTATATCATATCAGAATATTCTATTACTGTTAAACCCACTATGAATATTAAAATACGCTAAATCATGTGTCCTGTATCATAGCTACATGTATGACCTTTGCAGCAAAAAAAAACGCGTGAGAATCTGTTTGGTATTCAGTGAGATGATTAATTAAGTGCGCTGACAGCTCATCTCACCGGCCAAACAGATTACACTGAGTGGAGTGGATGACCGGTCCAAGATGGCGGCTCCAAATCTCGTCAGCGCTAGTAAGGAGTAGCGGTCGATGCGGCGTCTATGTATATTATGTCTATGCAGGCTACAGTCTGCCTGACGTGACTCGCGGGAGATATCGCGGAAGTTTGTTTGCCATAAACACAGAAGAACTTTCATTCCTACTCATTAAAATGAGCATGATGACTGACGAAATAAATTCTTATGATGTAGTTTAAATAAACCACTGTTGTCATACAGTTAACAGGCCTGCATTGTAGCACATCAATTCAATATCAAGTGTTTTCCCTAGGCCTATATGTGTGTCTATCTATTTAGCCAACAGCAGAAAATAACAGAATATCCAAACGTTTTCAGTAGGCTAGCCTACCATTGTTGCAGAAATCACGTATAAGAAGGTATCCCTTTGATTTCTGTTTATTTTCACATATTCCAACATAAGGAAGCAGCATGAGCCTCCCGTCATAATCGTCATGAGGACATTCCTCCTAAATGGCCCTATCACGTCTTTGAACTGACGTCATGAGGGCGTGTTTCAGCTCGTGCAGCTCGTGGAAGGCAACTGCAAGATCTGTCTGCAGGCTAAGACTCCCGCGATATTTTAAGGTCATGTGACATGGTGTCACGGTGGTAAGTCCCTCCCCGGCTGACAGAAGCATAGACAGTAAAAGAAATGTCCAGGGATATTCCAACTCATGGAGCATCTCTCGGCCAATCAGAAACAAATAAATAGTTCCATAGAACCCAATTGTTGTATAATGGTCGTTCTAAATTACGTAGGACAATGGGAAATTCAACCAAGCAGTGGAATAAAAGTTTATAATTGTCACATTATCTTCATTTGTCCATATTTCTGTAGCAATGTATTCCAATTCATTCCCCCTCTTTATCTCTCTATACTGAAGTCCCTTTTGTATACAAATTACAACTCTTTCTCCTTTACCTATTTCCCTATCCCTTCTTATAGAGTCATACCCCTTTATTACAAAATCCAACCTAGGCACTAGCTACTTTCAACATATTTTTTGAATTCTTGGCTGTTTGCAATTAAACTCCTAGCATTCCACTGAAGTATAATTAAAACCATTATACAGCACCCCCCCCCCATGTCTGTGATTGTTGTGTTTCATAATTAAGAATGTCTCTTACTCTTTCCCAAGGCATTCCCTTTGCATCCAGGTATTTTTCAGCTGACTTAACAATTATTTTAATTCTTTCAGTTCTACTACTGAAACACATTCTCAAATGTTTAAAGGAAAGCTCACATCCAATAATCAGGTGAGTGATCAGATGTAACATTAGCGGAATATTCAATCCGTTCATTGAAATAAAGGTATCTATAGCTATCTATAAATAGTCTAATCGGGAAAAGGAATAAAATTCTCCAATGATCCACAAAACCACTCTGTTGCCTGAAAAGTGAAAAGTAGTAGGCCATACTGTACCAGAATATATTTGGGATTGGACCTGTTCAGCAATGGGTCACTAGCACAGTTCAAGTCTCCTGAGAAAATTAGATGGTGAGTATTTAGATTGGGTATTAGTGACAATATCTTATTTGCAAAGTGAACATCGTTCCAGTTAGCTAAAAGTTAAACTCTTTTTATAAGACCATTAAGCCCCTTGACCTTCCAAGAGATGAAACCTCACAGGATGGCCTTCATCAGTGCAATTACAAACATAGAAAGCATACGCTGCATTTTAGAAAACATAGTGAGAAAAACAAAACAATGGCCAGTCATAACACACAGTATTCACAGTATGACCTCTCTTAATTTTTGTGAAATATCCAATGTTTTCATACCTTTCAAGAAATTGTAATATTGCACACTTTTCTTCCGCAAAAACATTTCTTTTATTGAATGAAACCTGTGACTTGCTTAATAATGTGGAACAACCTCAAGTAGTTTCTCTTAAATTAGGCTTACCTGGCAAACTAATTACCAAGCCTGTCTGACTGTACGTACACACCGCTGCCGACTTGAGCTGCAAAAGATACATGAAGTCATTAATTTTCTATGGAAGCCAGCTTCTCTCAGCTGTAAGAAGTGGCAAATCCGTCAGCGTCACATTTTGGGCATCTTGAGGACTTGGGCGTCAAGCAGAAAGTTGAAAGTTGGTTAACTTTGTGCTAATTAGCTATGACGCGGTTCAGCGGCAAACGACAAACAGCGTAGAATGCTGCCACGTTAGTGGCCAAAGCGTCAAAAGCTTCTCCATACTTTTTGACAAGTGTCCTTGACAGAGCGGCCAGTGCTTCTTTTGCAGCTCAAGTCGGCGGCGGTGTGTACGTACAGTGAGATTGATGTCTATGGTGTAGTAGCCTAACCTGACTCTCGCCAGATGAATTTCGTTCCGCCTAGCTCCACTCACATCCATCTGGGATCGCTTCCATTGAGAGTGATTTCGGCACCAGATTTTATGGTAGAGACAATCAGGACGCAGGGCGGGAGTTTCATAGATGTGGCGTAGCGTAGAAGCGACTGTGAGACTGTTCTCAGCGTCACAGGCTGGCTTCGATGTGAGTGGTTGAAGTAGCACGTCAATAGATGACGGACAAGTGGCGGTAACGCTTTAGAATAACATGTGCTTATTAGGCGTTAACAGTGCATAATAAGCAGTTAACAATTCATAACTAACAGCTAGCTAACTGTTCATAACATTAAGTAACTGTTAACATGCAGCTTGTAAGTGTTTATAAGCAGCCTTTTAAGTTACTTACAAGCATATTTGTTAACAGTTGACGTGCAGCCTGTAACTGTTAACAAGCAGCATGTTAATGCTAGTTAATGGTGTATAAGATAAAAGGGTGGATAACTAATACGCTTATAAGACCTTTCTTAACCTTTTGTAGTAAATTTTGCAGCCCCCCAATCTAAAGCGAGGTCCACGTAGCCTATAGTTCCACAAGCCCAACCTTCTATCTCTATATATTTACTGTATCTATCTATCTAACTCGGTTAAGCTGTGAGAAATGCACCTTCAAAATTGCTGCAGCGAGCAGGATTTGAACCCCGATCTCCTGCGTCGTGAATTGCCGCGCTACTTACTAAGCCACATTCCTACCTATTATAACGACGAAATTGTTAATCTTGATTCTATATTCCGATAATGTTCTATATCATACAAGTTATGTTTTTTACAAATATGTTTCTGATGGGAAAAGTGGTGTTTCATTTCCATAATCTTTATTGAGCGAACGCATAAAACAGTCAGTTTGTCAGCAGTCTAAAGATATTATGCCAGATTTGTATAGTTTGGTTACCTAGCAACCGAGGCTTATAGACGACAAGTGGGTGCGTTCAAAGTCGCAAACATTAGGCGAACGTTCGCGATGGATTTGAAACATGTTTCAGTTTGCCTTCAGTTTTCCATGAATGTCTGCGAACGTAGTTCTCCACAAACGTTACAAGACTTTGAACGCACCCACTTGTCGTCTATAAGCCTCGGTTGCTAGGTAACCAAACTATACAAATCTGGCTGGCATAATATCTTTAGACTGCTGACAAACTGACTGTTTTATGCGTTCGCTCAATAAAGATTATGGAAATGAAACACCACTTTTCCCATCAGAAACATATTTGTAAAAAACATAACTTGTATGATATAGAACATTATCGGAATATAGAATCAAGATTAACAATTTCGTCGTTATAAGCTGCATGTTAACAGTTACTTAATGTTATGAACAGTTAGCTAGCTGTTAGTTATGAATTGTTAACTGCTTATTATGCACTGTTAACGCCTAATAAGCACATGTTATTCTAAAGCGTTACCATATATATATATATATATATGAGGTTCATTCATAATGACCCAGGGTGACCAATAGTGACAGATCTGCCAACCAATCACGAGTGAAAGATTAACCGGAGTCAAATTCCTGGTTTGTTTACGCAAACCTGGCCAATAAAGCTGATTCTGGTTCTGATTCTTATTGTTTAAACGTAGTGGTTTCATCTTGAATTTCCCCTTGGGGATCAATAAAGTATCTATCTATTTATCAATACTGAATAAGGAAATTCAAGCCAGGCGCTCTCCACATACGTCATAGTTCGTTACCCACAATATGTGGTACAGACAAACGTGACGTTCGCAGGCTGTAAATTAACTGCAGAAAATTAGGGAGATTTCCGGGCGTTTACGGGGACGAAAATCCCACTTTTCATGAAGTGTAGTTAGTGCAGTGCTGTCATTAGAGCAGTGAATCAAACAGTGTACACTACATTGCAGCCCCACAAACAGAAAAAACACAGAAGTTATGAGCATCATGTGCAATTTTATTGAACTTCAGAAAATCCAAACTGCCACTTCAGTGGTCAACACTATGTCACTATCATAACCCTGGAGTGTTCAAGAAACATGGAATGCAGCTTGCTACATATATTTTGAACTACTTTAAATCAATCTGTTAAATCAATATGGTCACCTTATCTTATTTTTCTTCTTATCAGTCTAAATGTACCACATTTATGTGTACCACAATCAGTTTTTACAGCCTCTAAATGCTGCTGACTTGCACCATTAGAGTATTATGTATTGCTCAGGAATTCTATTAGTGGGAAGATGAAACAATGTAGAAAACTGAAAACTGGTCCTGATACCAAGATCTTTGAAATATCTTTGTAAACTGGGTAATAAGTAGGAGTGAAAGTGAGAATAACATAGGAATCTCCAGTAAATAAAACTAAAGGCAGTATTACATAGATGTTTTTGGTCTCCACCTCCCTAGTCATTCGTACTAGTGCTTGGCCTTTTCAAAAAGGGGACGAAGCTGGTCCTGGGTGGTGGCTTCCTTCTGTTGAATCAGTTCAGTATGGCCCTGGGTTACACCCCAACTGTCTGGAGTTGACAAGGATGCGCATTTAGGTCTCCCGGAGGCTGGTTTAAGGTTTTCCCAGTAGTCACGACGGGCCCTGAAATAGATACAGGTAACATGAACACTGATTGAAAATTGACTGAATTTTATGGCAGCTCTGTATTTTATTTGAACTTTATTTGAACTGTTTTTTATTTGAACAAAAGTTGCATCGTTGCTAAACCACCATGGTATGATGGAATTTCCGCTCAAACAACAACCTTGTAACACCTGTGTATAAAAAGCGTTGTTTGTTATTCGTTCCAAACAAAGTCCAGTGTTAATGATGTCAGAAAGGCTATAGTTGATGGTAAAAAAAATAGTCCTGCACATTTACTATAGCATCTGTAAGATGTACTATAGATATATACTAGAGATATGTAATATCATACATTGAAATTATTGAGAATGTCCCAATATTTTCATAATTGCAGCCTCTGTTCACGTGCAGGTGTGAATTAGTGGATGTTGTGGACGCTGTTGTGTCTAACCTCCGTCGTTCTACTCCTGCACTCATGTAGCCTGACGAGCCAGACCCACATTAAAATGTAGGGTCTGGGCACTCACCGTTGGCAGTGCTCAGTTCAAGAGGCGGGATAATCGATTGTCTTTCAAGTTCCCTCTGCACGCAATAGGACAGTGCTATGAGTCCCATGTGTTTTCCCACCAGCGGAGCTAGTTGGCTAGTTCAAACTTTTGCCAACTTAAAAAAAAAAAAAAAATTTGCCAACTTAAAAAAACAGCAACATCCATCTTCTTTGTTTTCAAGTAGCAGGGAATTCAAGCCAAACCGTTGCAACTCTGCCATCAATCATTATGTTAAGCCCGCCTAACATCTCTATACACGATTTGATTGGCCTGATAGAAGTTTAATTTTTCCAGCTCACAAGCCAACGGAGAGTTGCTAGACTAGACCTGGCAGCAAATGTAATTTGCTGCCGCTAGGGTGCGTCTAGATTTCTAGGCTAGCACTCAAGATGAATGAAGATACATTTTGAAACTTTATAAGTAGGGTTGGGTATCGTTTGGGCTTTATCCGATACCGGTGCTAAATCGATACTTTTAAAACGGTGCCGAGGCCGAAACGGTGCCTGAACCGGTACTTTGTTTTTAAATTAAAAAGGTCTAAAGCATGAATTGCTTTTTTTATAGATAAGACAAATGTGAACATGAAATTGAACTGTTATATTCAATTTACTATCAATATCTCATTGCTCCTACACATAATACATTTAAATGTTAAAACATCTTGCCATGGATGCAGAGCATGACGTTAGAGATGCCGCATGACATGCAGTGATGCCTCATAATAAATAAAAAAAAAAAAACGCGATTTAAGCACCGAAATGAGGCACCGAATCCACGTTGTTATTCGATGCAGTTACTACCGTTTGCGTCGGCACCGGTGCCATATTAGAACCGTGTTTCGGTGCCCAACCCTAGTTATAAGTGAAATACTCCGTTGGAGGAGGTTCAGGTATTAATATAGAGGATCAATCTAGTCAAACTAAAAATTAAAATGTTGACAACCACAAAATATCCATGAACAATGCTTCAGCGACTACTCTGGACCTGTCGATCCAACCACCAAACTTTCCCCCCATGTTTGCGATTGATCGTTGGAACTACCCTTTCTAGAAAAACCAAATCCAAGAAAAATGGTTCTAACTCCAAAGATTGCAACGGAGGTTAGCCAAAGACCCTTTCTAGAATAGCACCCCAGAGTAGCATTAAACTTACCTGGCTCTAACCCACGGCTTAGTGTGCATCTCTAGGCCAGTGGCCCACAAGCCATGTTTTTCAGAGGCAGCAGGTAAGAGGCCCCTCTCGGGTGCCAGCTCCTCAGCCAAGGCACGAATGTGATATGGCTCAAATCCACAGCAGCCTCCAATGTACCGGATGCCTGCTTTATAAGCCTCCCTGGCATATAGCTGCATGTCCCACCGAGTCAGAATCCTAGGTTCTAGGGCTGAGAGAGATAAAAGTAAAAAATGGGAAACAGGTCAGATAAGTAAAGGAAGACAAGTCTGTTTAAAGTTGTCAGCAGATTAATTAAACATACATTACATTACTCTCCGGATTCTTGCTTAATTTAACACTTTGAGCCCTAGCATACACCCGGCACAAAGCTCAACACAAAGTTTGTTTTGATCTTACACGCAATTAAGTGATGAATTTTTCACCATGCGCTCCACTGTTATTAAACCTTGCACCCAGGGGTGTGTCAAATAATGACATAAGGTGTTTAAATCTTTTACTGTCTATGCCCCCCCCCACCCACCAGCCAGCCAGGAACCCAGGAAACTAGGTCCTGTCTACCCTAACCCCCCCAACACCGCCCTGTGGAACTGCACTGTGACTGCGCAGCCTAACGTGTTGCTGCTTCACATCAAGCCTGATATACTTGAAATTACTGCATACTGCATATCAATGTAAATATACAGGTCACACAAGCACAAGTTTAAACTTCATGTAACTGTTAAGACTATATAAATATACAACACAACTACCTCTATTTTTTTTTTATATATATGTCCTATATTTCTATTTTGATACATACATGTTCTATATTTCAGTCTTGCACTTTAATTTAATGTTTATTGTCTATGGCTATGTCTACAGTATGTCTATGTCTGTATTTAAAGTATGTCTATGTCTGCATGGGAAAGTAAGAAACGAAATTTCAATTCTTTGTATGACCAGTGCATGTAAAGAAATTGACAATAAAAGCCGACTTGACTTGACTTTTAGTTTTCTTTTGACTAAAACTAGACTAAAATGACGAGACTTTTAGTTGACTGAAACTTGACTAACAAAAATTATATTTGAATATGACAAAGACTAAAAAGGACATATTGTCACAAGACTAAGATTAAATTAAAAATAGGTGACAAAATTAACACTAAGACCAACCCTTTTGAACAATGTGCCCAGCCTCTGATCACAAAATCACGCCGTTTAATTAGCGAATGTGGACTGGACAACCCTTAAACTTTGCTCGTTTTGCGAGCCCTTTGTGTGGTTCTTGGGTCATCACATTTAACAAGACAACATGCAAGGAATAAATTGATTGAACCAAAACTAAACCAAAACTGGTCGAGGGAGAGCAACTCATGTCATAAAGATGTCCAAAAATGTTTGTCATTTGACGTTTAGGTGGTACGTCCTTTGACAATGTATGATTGAAGTGATGTAAGCTAGCTAGGCCTAACTAAATGTTCTAATGAAATGTATATGGTGTATTAAATGTAGCTTTTTAGCACCACCCCTAACATCACAATTTTGTTTGATGATTTTGAGTGTTTATTCCACCACAACGAATGCTGCAGAATGCTGTTACATTAACTTGCATTAATAAAAACACGCTAAGCAAAACATGCCTCACTTTACTTAGAGCAAACTTTAAGGTCTTACAACATGTTAATTTACACTGCTTTATGCCGGCCTACTTTACCTTTATACTGGTATGGACATTTTTACACCACCAGTCATATATCACCAGTCATATCATCTCTAGCAAAATTGAACAATGCTATTGCATTTCACAGATTTTCTTCATATCATGTTAACTCTTACCAAAGGGAAATTCAGGCAAATCAATGAATCCTTGACAGTTGCAGTCAGGGGTGTGGTAAGCCAATGGCTGCACCATGTAGTGACTCTTAAGCCCTGCCTTCTCAACGCCCTCCTTCATCATCTTTACTGTCTTTACGCAGGTCATGGGATCAAAGTGACAGTTGACTCCAATAATATCAGCACCTTCAAAAAAGTAAAAAGTCAAGTCATGTTTATTTATATAGCACATTTCATACACAGAGGTCATTCAATGTGTTTTACATAAACAAAAGCAAACAATAATAGTAATAGCAAATAAAATTAAAGAAGGGCAATAGTCAAAGAATAGTTTAAAAGGTAAAGATCGCAATAAAAAAGAAAACATAAAACGCACAAGGTAAAATCATTTTGTAAATGATTCAAGTCATTTCATTCACAATTGAAATGATCAAGTGAAATTTTGTTTGGTGTTCAGCTTTTTCTGTGTGAAGAAAGAAAGATCAAGAAATATTTCAATAAATAGCAAGAGAGAATAAAAAGCCCAGTGTGTGTACAGTCCATGTGCAATTGTGTAAGAAAACAAAACAAAACAAGTTTATATAGTCTTGTGTGTGTTCAGGATACAATCTGCCAATAAACTGAACACTACTCACTTCAAGACCAGAGGGGTATTCCATCAACCACGCTAATGAAGGTCGCACTTAAGAGAAATAGCCTGGCTTGAACTAGCGTAGACTTTCACTTGGGGCTGAAGCCGTTCTATTAACTAAAGTTTGCGGCATCTTGGCCTCGTTTATTCAAGCAAGGCAGGGTTTCCCCGCAGCACTTTGCCATAGCAATCTTTAAATGCCGTAAATCCTCAAATTATGGCCGGGTTCTATTATTTACTTAGGCTGCACAAAGCACAGGGCTTTATTTAGGGCAGGCTTAATCGAGGCAGGCCTTTATTTCTATGTTTTATTGTGAGGCATGCGTTTCGTTTGGAGCGGCATACCAGCGGTAGGCTATAAAAAGCATACGATTTTCGGTTTGGTTTGAGATTTAATTTACTTTTGGACTGTTTGATTATATTGCTAAATGTTGGGACTGATAGGGACTGAAATCTGGGGGGTATTTGAATTTTCACTATTACCTTTCATGTAGTTGAAAGAGTGTCGGGATTTCCACCCACTGTGTTTATTGCGAGACAGGCAGTCGCTTATTCATTCGTTGAACGTAATGTGCTGTAATGGAAACCTTATTGCCCAAGTAGGCCTAGCCTATGCCTACGGTAGCCTAAATTGAGTTATTTTTTTTAATTATGCATGATTTAGCCTACTGTTTTATTTTTTTTTTTATTAAATTCGTAGGCTGGAATGCCTCGCAGCAACAATTGTGTTTAAATGTAAGGCAAGCTCAGAAGGCTGGTAGCTTGAGAGCGACCTGTTGAGACCCATTAGGACAACGGTTCATTAAACCAACCAACAAAATATAAAATATTAAGAATAGCTCTTTAATTTCATTGAGTTAAATCGAAACAATGTCTTTTATTGCTCATGGACTGATAGGCTACTGGCAATTATCATCCCTGCCATAATTTGAGGATTTGAGGAGCAACTTCTAAATATTTTCTTCAACATCTGACCCATGCTTCAGTAGTGGTAAATAACTCCTAGAAAACATCTCCCTTTGGCACTTCTCAGTAGCACTTATCATTTACATATCAGTACAGTGATCATCTGGGCTAATATGTATTTCATGGAAAGGACCTACCTGCCCTCACCAGTTGGACAGCACATTCTGCTGGGCTGACTCCATGCATGTCTCCCTCTGGCCCAATGCACAGATTGGCAGCAACAGGTTTTCCAGTGGCCTTAAGTACCTGAACTGCCCATACAGCCTCTTCAACATGCTCAAAATACTATGGAAAGATAAAAAATAAGGATAATGATAGAGCAATGCCTTTCTCAAAACAAACTATCTCAATATAAAATGATTCAGAGTACACAAAACCTTTGTCATAAGCAATTAATGACAATTTAAACTTACCTCTGCAATCAGGAAGTCCACATCTTTCTTGATGAAGACATCAAGCTGCTTCTTAAAAATGGCCTTCACTTCATCCTCACTCTTGCAACTTAGGTATGAGGGAGTCTGAGACACACCACCAGCCACCAAAGCATCACCCTCGTTGGCTACCTCTCTGGCCAAGTCACAGGCTGCTTCATTAATTTGCTGACCCTGAAAATATGCATGAGACAAACTATACATATATTTCAAATACTGAACTAGTCAGAGGCCTATCAGTTACTTCTGACATGCTATACTGTGTGAAAATTGAAAGAAAGAAAATACGACATTTGTCAAACTTTAGCTGAGATAATCCAGCTGTTTATGGGTTAATTAACAGCATACACACCATTCACCACACCTTAGGCTCTCAACTTATTTCATTTTCCCATTATTGATTTGTCTCCCACCTTTTTAAGGCTCTGATATGAATTCATTAGCAATCTATTTTTAATCCCTTTCAAATACGAATCTTTGAGGAAATAACATCAAGTCATAAGTTTCCAAAAATATTAAAGGTACACTATGCAAGACGTTCACCTTTACAAAGACAATTTGATGGTAAACAAACTTATAAACGAGTCGCCATGCAACTTGGGTATAGGGTACACTTGCCATCACACCTCAGTCGAGCAGATGGTGGTAATGCACTCCGTTTGCAAACTGCTAAAAAAAAAGCTCACAGAGAAAGAAGAAGGGTTAGCTGGCCTGGCAGACCAGTAGAGGTTAAGTCATTCAAAGACCGTCAGACGAGTCCAGGAAGTGACGTCAATTCCGGAAGTAAGTACAAGATTTACTTTATTCTTTATCGAGAATACAGTGGGAAAAACTTGTTTTCTTTTACAGTTTATGGAAAAAATAGTCACATTAGGTAGAAGCTTTTTATTATTATTTGTAATT